>NC_137828.1:25368310-25438310 GCF_963921795.1 Nannobrachium achirus | reverse complement strand
AAGATGAACCGCAATCTTTCATGGGCAGATGTGACTTATGGGGGCTGGTGTCAATAGTAACAAAGAAATTGACGGCTTATTGTGTCTAAAAATACATACCGGTATTTATTCACTTGTACGCATGCCCCCAACCACTGAAATCAAAATATTAAAATGACTAAAACGATAGAAAGCAGTAAATGAAAACATTTAAACACTCATCTTTTCTTTTCTCTAATTAAATCTAAAATATGAACCCCTGTTGTAGAAAAACAAAGTTGTCCTTTAAACAACATTGGGAAACAAGCCCAAATTAAGCAACTACACTTTAGAAACAAGCCCCTCTCAAAAATGCAAACCAAACCATGTACAAGGAACCTTACAGAAGAAAACAAGCCCAAAGTCGCTTATAATAAGCGGACACGGCAACAGCGATTAGAATACCAAAGATAGAACAGCGTACGCACACTACAGTATATTGCCTGGCTGCACAGCAGGTGGAGGAGGGTTGGATTTATAACCCTCAGCTGTAATGTTCTCTCTTTCTCTCTCTCTCTCTCTCTCTCTCTCTCTCTCTCTCTCTCTCTCTCTCTCTCTCTCTCTCTCTCTCTCTCTCTCTCTCTCTGGCTCAGGTCAGTCAACGCAGCGACTGGAGATCGAGGAGAGTGCAGCATGTTGATTCAACCGATCAAGCTCCAATAGTTTATTGCCAATATCCCACAAAGGTCACCGGGAATCTGTCCAGGAAATATAGAGGGTTAGACATACGGCCTACACGCCCACCCACCGTGCTCATTATTAGTAGAAGACTGTCTATGGAATACATAAACGCAAACACATCAACGTTTCTTATCACACCTGCTGTATGTGCAGGGGCTAACAGATCTGTAAAAAGGTGCCTTAAAACTAGGGTAAGTGATATCTTTTGGTTAGTGTTTCGTTAAAACGTTAAAGCATTATTATATGCTGATATTCTGTTTGCTATGGAGTGTTTGATCAGTAACAGGGGTCTCTCTGTCTCTAAACCTCTTTAACACATACAGTGCCTATCCCGAACATGTTCGGCTTTATTTCAATCCAATACAATTTTTTTTATTTATTTTACTTACCCTGAGCTGCTTGTAGAGCAGTGGGTGGTCCTGGCTCGTCCTACGCTAGCCAGCGAGCCATTTTACATGGTCCGACGATATATTCCATTAAAAATGGTTTAAAATACATTTTTGAGACCCCCAATGTTCACCGAATGTTCAGCGCCGCTTCCGGAACGTAGTCCAGTGTGCCTATCCCGAACAAGTTCGGCTTTTTTAATGAAATGAATAAAATGATCCGAGGCCTTCTGAAGCCTGGGCCTAAATTTTCAATCCAGTGGCCGGCCGGGGGGGCGTAACGTCGTGAATCGCCGCCGAATCCAATGAAAAACCACATCTTTGAAGGGCCATATCTCTGGATTGTGCTTTTAGGGAGGCAGCGCGAGGTTTATTTACGGCGAAATCGCCGAAAAATGATCTTTAAAATGAGAAAATGCTAATAGCTATTGTGTAGCCATTTTCATCCGGGACCTTTCCATGACGTGCACGAACGTGAGCACGCGCGTCACTGCAACTTGAGTCCCCGGATGCTAATACGCTTGCCTATGGGACAAACCCTGGCACCCCTCTAGGGGCTGGCACTGGAAGCGTTAATAAACATAAAATACATTTTCAGGTGGGCTGCAATTTTTTTCAGCCAATTAGGAGAGATTACCCATTTATAAGCTTCAATTTAATACTGTTCCAGTTCCAATAGACCGTATGTCAAATCCCACCCCATTTTGCTCTTGTTACTAGGTGGGACGAATTTACCAGGGCAGATTTCTTTATAATGGAAGTGGATGGGGGAAGAAGATTTTTCATAGCCTCATTATAGCTATTTAAAGTACCAAAAGAAACACATCTACGTGATATTAATACAAAGGGAAGAAAAAAGTACAGTAATTACATTGCAAAACAGGAGCTTTCCCCCGAAAATATACGTTTTAATTAGTTTAATCGCAGTGGGACAGAAACACCAGGGCAGGTTGTTTTTATATTGGAAATGAATGGGGGAAAAAGATTTTTCATAGCCTCATTATAGCTATTTAAAGTACCAAAAGAAACACATCTACGTGATATTAATAAAAGGGAAGAAAAAAGTACAGTAGTTACATTGCAAAACAGGGGTTTGCCCAGTGTTGCCAGACGTACGATAATTATCGTATTTGTACGATAATTTGACCCCCTGTACGATGTACGATCAATAATTCCAAAAATGCCCAAATGTACGATAATTTCGGCATATCATCAAAAAGAGCGTGAATTCACTATTTTCCCTGGCTGCTGATCTGGGATCTGGTTTGGCTTCTCAAAATAAGCCAGGAAATCAGTCAATCTGACCCTAGATCTGTACTTGTAGGCATTAAAAACACTGGTTGCATCTTTCCAGACCAGTTTCAGGCTTTTATTTGTGTATAAAAGCTCCAAGAAGTTGCCTGCCTCCACACAGCATATCTGATGCGTTTTTGTCACGCAGGAGTCTAAAACGAGGTTGTTTCTTACACTAAAGACGCATTTTTTGGTGAAATTACGTTTTTACGCGAGTGATTTCTCTTTTTTTGGCCGTGTACGATAGTTTCATGTCAAATACGATAATTCTGAGCCTCCGGTACGATAATTCAACATTTCCCATCTGGTAACACTGGGTTTGCCCCCCAAAATACATGTTTTAATTAGTTTAATCCTCTGAAAAAGTCGGAGGAGAGATACAGAGATAGAAAGTGCAGTGCATCTTGGGTAGGAAGCTGTCAGCCACCCTATAAATCCACTGCATAATAGGCTGGCTGTCGTAATTCTGCCCATTTAAAATATATGTACCCAATCGAAACTCTTAGTTACATTGATAAGGTTCATGTGAACTAGTCTGTTGAAGCTTATTCATTATAATGATCGAAATCGCTATGGTCGCGCAGCGCCGTACTGCACGCTGTCCGTGCTCCGCAATGCGCACCGCGGTGATAGACTGAAACGACTTTCTCCCACTGCATAACTCCACCCCCGGTAGCGAAAAGTGAATGTTTTTTTTTTCTGGTTGGCCAGTCAGGGAGTCTCAGGGACCAATCAGAAGGCTGACAAACGGTCAATTGTGTCTGCTCCTTTCGTTGTGTCATCACTTCAAGTTTCAATTGTTTAATTTGTATCCTGTGACTGTCTGAGTTCTCATTGGATAAAATTGATATCCAGACCTGGAAATGTACATCCTTATCCGTATGTCCCTTTTCTGATTGGACAATATAATGATGAGCACACATCATGTGGGTCTATACATCATCATCAAACTGTACGTAGCGTGCTACTCAAACCCACACTGTTTCTTCAGGAATAGTATTTCTTAGTGTGAAGTGTGAACAAGAAATTGCTCACTGGTATCGGATCTGTACTCAATCATCAGTGTATTTTGGATTCATGTCAATTTGTGTTTTCAGATATTTAACCACTTGAACCGTGAACTATTAATAAACTTGACTTTCACTCCGTACTTAGTCTGCTCTTTTCCCCCTCTACACCAAACCTCTTTGCCGAAAATAGCCGATCTACATGCTTTTAGATCTGCTATTTTTGTTCTCAGAATATCGACGTTAGGGTTCAAGTTTTTATATGAGATACTTCAATGGTTTCCTATGGAAATAAGCTTAGTCTTTTCTAGGATCTCCTTTTAGTTGACCTTGTACCAGTGAACTGTACCGTCATGAAACGGTACCTTTTTCAATGCAAACTTCTAATAAAGTCTTCAATCAATCAATCAATCAATCAATCAATCAATCAATCAATCAATCAATCAAAGTGGTTACTGTAATATAAAAAGGAGAAAAAAAGGTTTCTATCACATAAAGATTTGGAGAACCCCCTGTAGTAACTCTGAGGACCCCCTAGGGGTCCCGGACTCCATGTTGAAGACCCCTGCTCTATATCGACCGATACGCAAGTTGTGGTGGGATCGGAATCGGTATAGGGAAGGAAAAAAATGGCATCGGTACATCTTTACTAATGAGTACAAATCGGTGTAACAAAGTGAGCAGCAGAAAATACACATTGCAGTGCCAGGGCACAGGGTCGAGAGATTAATGCAGATATACGGCTCTCAGGTGGCCACGATGCCAATGTCTTATTCAGTAAACCCACTCTCCTCATGGCGATGGCGCATCTCTGGGTCTCGAATAAATAAGACGGGGTGAGAGAGAAAAAGAAAAGAGCAGCTGTTCCATATAGCGTTACACATGATGTGAACATGGCCTTTTCTTCTCCTCCTCTCCTTTTTCACACTCCACATTCTTACTTTAATTAGATTTCCACTCCTTCCTCATTACCGAGGGGATCGAGCAGGCTGTTAATATAAAACACGAGATGCACCCTTCAAATTCAGATGTCACGTTTGCACGTCCCACCGTCGAGCTGCGCGCCCCCACCCCCTCTTTTAAAATGTAATTAATCCTCTCTCGCAGACACCCGGTGTTTTCCGACAGCCCTTGTCATTTCTGCCACTTGCCCAGGTCCGCGAGCATTATAATGCGCGGACATGGTTAGCGCCGCTAATGCGCTATAGCGCGGCGGTTTGTCTAGCGATGCAGATCAGAGCCGCATGCTCCACTCCCCTGAGGTGCATACGCGCACGCAGGCAGCCCGGGGCCCGCGCTGGGGCTGGCTCCGCGGCTCTTCACGCCTCATTGAGTTTGCCCGTCAATTAGAAACACAGTCCTCACTCCTCACACTGCATTAACATTTCAGCGTCACCTTCAAAACCCAAACTACAAGCTATCAATCAATATATATTACAAAACTCCATCTTATCGTCTGAAATGCCCCGGAGGCGCCGTGGGCACACGTGGCCGGGGCAAGCAACTTATGTGTTTCTTCTCTCCTACATTATGCATCACTTTTACAGCTTGGAAGTTATTGGAGCTATTCAGGATTAAGTACTTTTTTTCCACCCTGCCCCCAAGGGCACCTTGTAGATTCAATTTGGGATTAAGGACCCACAGTAAAGAGACTTTGCAATAGCAAAGTGAGCCGGGGATGTGTAACCCACCGCCGCCCCAACACCCAGGTCACATAAAGCCCCACATCCCTCCCCCCACCTCCCCCTCCCTAACCATTAGCTCACTGCCTCTTAATCGCCGGTGCAGTATTGCTGTGTGTTGTAGAAGCTCAGAGAGAGAGAGAGAGAGAGAGAGAGAGAGAGAGAGAGTATTTCAGCACCGGGCACTTTGTCAAAGTCACTCCTTCGCTTATACTGTAGGTAGCCCCGGCCTTTTTCCCCCAGCAAATGGGACTAATTAGTAAACTCGCAAAGACAGAAAGCCACAACACAACATCTTTGGCCCCGCATTATCTTAAAGGTCCTACACCATGCATTTAAAAATAATTTATATAACACTGTTTGTGTCCCAAAAACGTTTTTGAAAAGGTTTGAGGCTAAATTACCACTCCTGAATACAGAGCCCCTGTCATTTCTGCCTGGCTTTCAGAGCATTTTCAGCTGCAGTACCACCTTGTCCTGAGTGGGAGGACTGTGCTATTGAGCCAGTTTTGGCCCCACACTCCTCCCCACCTACTGCTCAGCAGGCCTGCCCACCCCTCCCCAACCCTCTCCCAGCTCCTCCTGCCTCCTTCTCAGGCCTGCCCACCCCTCCCCAACCCTCTCCCAGCTCCTCCTGCCTCCTTCTCAGGCCTTGTGACATCACAAATCTGACATTTCACAATCAGGACCGTTCTGAGACATGCTAACATAGATCTGCCCATAAACTGAGAAAGACACAATGGTCAGAAATAGGACTTTGTGAGGATAGAAGTTGCTGGTGGGACACCAAGAAAATACATAAAAATTGGAAAAATGAAAATTCATGGTGTAGTCCCTTTAAAGGTGATGCCTTTCTTGCCGCTTTCATACTATCATGTTGAGATGTAGCCTATACTGTAGGTCAGAGTTTCTCAAATGGGGGTACGTGTACCCCTAGGGGTATGCAGAGGTACTACATGTATTTAACCACTTCCGACTGTCAATACTTAAAGAGTCATGAAACACAAAATCACTTTTTCTATAGATATATATTATATCAATGAGTCACTTGTGATAGGGAGAGATGATATGTTTCAATTGGGGAGAGTGTTTTCTGCTGGTGTTTCAGTCCAAGTGTATCAAAGGGTGCGTTCGGAAATGCGCACCGGATGTGTGCTCAGTGTAGTGAGTGCCTAAACCTAAACCTAACCCTAATCCTAACCCTAACCTCAGTAAAACTATGCCTAAACCCAACCCTAACCCCAACCCTAACCTCAGTAAAACTATGCCTAAAACTAACCCTAACCCTAACCCTAACCAGACCCGGTGCGCATTTCCGAACGCACCCTTTGATACACACGGACTGAAACACCAGCAGAAAACACTCTCCCGTTTCAATTGGCCCATATGCTTGTGGTTTCAGAGCTTTCTGCTGTCTCTGTAGCTATTTCTGTGAACTTCCGGTTTTTGGGTAGAAAATAAATCTTTGGCGCCACTCATTAAATATTAGCTCATTCTGTTTTATTTCTGTGACGTGACGTAGGCATTTCTAATTAATATTAACGTTTGTTTTATATAGAGTCGTATCGGGGGTTCTTTCGATTTTATGGTAGTTTCTTCGTATTTGGTGTTTTATCATATTAGTTTTTTAATGGTTGTTGACTCTTTCCGAGACGAATAACCACTGTGTGTGTTTACATGCCGTGGCAGAGAACGCTGTGCGGCTACTGTCTCGACCGTGGAGCAGGGCTGTTGCTGTTCCGACTCAGTGGTGGAAAGTAACACTTGTTATATGTTGGAAGTATATTAATACTGCGATATAGAAAGGCCCTGTTACAAGTAAACGTCCAGGATTCAAAATGTACTCGTAAATGTAATTTTGTGCATGTGGTCGCGCGCGCACACACACACACACACACACACACACACACACACTACACAGTCAAGTCACAAAATAGCCGACATCGTAGTCCATTGCATCAGCCTCCGGTTCTCCTCGAGGATAAGACAGCTCGACGTCCACACACAGAGCACGGTGCTGCACGGCTGGAGAACGTTAAAAAAACCATGGACAAAAGCTCAGACAGCTTGTTTGTAAAATACTTTTTCCACCGGCAGTGCCTAGTTTTAATTATGGTTTCCGAAATGCAAACAGCAAGTGCGGACAGCTCAGTCACTCTGTGGCTCCTTCCCTCCCCCCACAACAACGGATAACCACGCCCCTTTTCATATTCTGAATTGTGATAAAACAAATAAAGAGGCATGGTGTCTTGTTCCTTTAAAAATCAGAGAGCACAGAGAGCAGACCATGTACTTAGTCTGCTCTTTTTCCCTTCTACACCAATCGTCTTTGCCGAAAATAGCCGATCTACAAGCTCACAACGCCTCGCAGTGGGAGGCGTTGTTAGCTTGTAGATCTCCTATTTTTGGCTAAAGTTCTCCGAATATGGACGCTAGGGTTCAAGTGTTTAATATAAAAAAAAGGAGAAACAAGTTTCTATCACACAAAGATTTGGAGGACCCCCTGTAGTAACTCTGAGGACCCCGGACCCCCTGTTGAAGACCCTTGGTCTACACCATGGGTCTACAACGTTTTCAGGCCAAGGACCCCTTAGTCGAGAGAGAGATGAAGCAAAACCCCAAAACCCATAGATTCCATATAGTTTCATTGTTTGAAAGCACAATCATCAGTGTATTTTGGGTTCATGTAAATTTGCTTTTAACCACTTGAACCGTCATTACTTAATAAACTTGAAATTTCAATCTGTACTTAATCTGCCTCTTATTCCCCTCAGCACTAAAGCTCTTTGCTGAAAATAGCTGATCTACAAGCTCACAACGCCGTTGTGAGCTTGTAGATCTGCTATTTTTTTTTCTCCGAATATGGACACTAGGGTTCAAGTGGTTAATATAGAAAAGGAGAGAGATTTGGAGGACCCCCTGTAACTCTGAGGACCCCCGGTCTGTTGAAGACCCTTGGTCTACACAATTAGAGAATGTAGTTTTGTGATACTTGCCTGTTATCTCTCCCATGGTATCACATCAACACAGCATGGACTTGTGGACAAAGTCTTACTCAACAATGACATTTCTGGAGGCTAAATCTCAATGGTGGTCTGTGGCTCAAATGCTGAATAAATAATGGACCTTGATTCTAAAAGGGTTGAAAACCCCTGCTGAAGAGATTATTACCATCAGAATAATAACACACCTATAGGCTCTCATACACCTCCCACATGACACAACTCTGAAAACCCAGCAAATAATTTCCACAACACTTTATACCCCAACCAGGGAGGGTGGCATTTAAACTTTATTTTAGTGCCCAGATACCTAAAAAACACACAATAAAACACCAGCAGATTGGCCTCGGAGGAGATTTATACTAGTGGCGTGAGTGGGCAGCTTTTAATAAAGCTATTCCAAAGATCAACCTTGGGATTTAAAGAGCTACACTTAGCTAATGAAAAACAAGTCATAATTCGATGCTGTTAAAAAGTGTGAGGCCTATTCATTGAGCTTGAATGGAGTGTTTCGCAGCAAAAAAGAAAAAAAGAAAGAAGAAGAAGAAATAAGCACGTTACGAGGCTAATGGAGCTTTATGGCGGTAGGCATGCTGGTTAAACATCACTTAAGCAAATGTCTGCACTCTCGCTGATTGGCATTAGCGTCACGAAGCCTCACTCGAGACCCCATTGATGGGTTGTAGTGGTCACACTAACTTTGTTTAAGATCATTGTGCGGACACGTTCGAGTAGTTAAATTTACATCAATCTCGCGTTCCATTCGGTTTAATGAGTCATTAAACGGCGAGGAAGCTTCCTGATGAAATGTTAGGCTTTAGCGGTTGGTTTGCAGCTGTTCATTTTTTTTTCTTCCTGTTTGCACTTTGGCTGCCACTCTGTTAATGAAGTCTAAACGTGCTCAGTAAAATCGGGAGTAATTTAACTCTGAGATTGGAAGTTAAATCAACACGTTTGGATTTGGGTGGGGGGGGCATTAGCCAACAGTAGCCGATCTATACGTTCACAGCACATCACAGCGCGACACGTTGCGAGCCTGTAGATCAGCTATTTGTGTAGAGGGGAAGATGTGCAAGGTCTGATGAAGAGCCGGTAGACTCTAAACATTATATTACAACAAGTAAATCTTACGCTTTGGGAGCAGCACATTGGTGTGCGGAGACTGCAGACTCTTATTTCTTATGTGACGGGAAAAAGCGCCCCAACTAACAATTGCAACTCAGGTCTGTGACTACTTATCATCATCATCAACACCATCATCATTTATTGTTGTTTTTGACAGCAAATTTTGATTTAGTTTTAGTCATAGTCTTTTGAATAAAATGTAATTTAGTTTTAGTCATAATTTAGTCACCTGAAAAGTATTAGTTCTAGTCTAATTTTAGTCGACTAAATATCATAAGATTTTAGGGGACTAAATCTACAGTTGATTTAGTCGACTAAAATGTATTTTGTCAGGCCTTGATGGCATCGTAATGACTGATTTTACAATTGGTTGTGTGCTGAAAATAGCAGATCTACAAGCTCACAACGCGTCGCAACGCGTCGCAGCGCGACGCGTTGTGGGCTTGTAGATCAGCAGACCACACATAAAATGACTCTCTTCTCCCTCCCTAACGTTTTAGTCTAGTTTTTATTTTTGATGATGAAATTGTCAATAAATTTAGTCTTAGTTTTAGTCATCACAGCTTAGTTTTTATTTAGTTTTCATCAGTGAAAAATACACAGTCGACAAACATTTTTCGTCATAGTTTTAGTCGACAAAATCAACACTGTTTAGCACCGATACCATGTTCAAATGGTATGGACCACAGATACCATGTTCAAATGGTATGGACCACAGATACCATGTTCAAATGGTATGGACCACAAATACCATGTTCAAATGGTATGGACCACAGATACCATGTTCAAATGGTATGGACCACAGATACCATGTTCAAATGGTATGGACCACAAATACCATGTTCAAATGGTATGGACCACAAATACCATGTTCAAATGGTATGGACCACAGATACCATGTTCAAATGGTAACTATGGACCACAAATACCATGTTCAAATGGTATGGACCACAAATACCATGTTCAAATGGTATGGACCACAGATACCATGTTCAAATGGTATGGACCACAGATTCATGAATAGACAGTATACAGTACGACGTGTACGTAACATTATTCATACAGACAAAAAGTTGTATTTTTTTTTTCTTCAGAAAAGCACCCAATTAGCAATTGGGTGCTTTTATGAGTTTTATAGTACTTTGGCAGGTATGCTAAACACCCCTCCCACGACATCTTGGCTAAAAGACAGACCTGTCTCCATCTAGAGAAAATTACATTTGCAATTATTGCAATAGTCTATACCTCTGTAATATACGTCTGTAACTCTGAGAGCATACACAATTTGGAACCAAATGGAACCTTAGGGGTCCATTTGGTTCCATGTGTACACTTTCAGAGTTAAGTTAACATTGATGACATTGGTAATTACAGTGTAGATTGGGGTCCCAGAGATACAAAATGGGGGTCCAGGGCCTAATGCATGTCAAAGTTAACCTGACTTTCGCCAGATGGTGGCAGCATTGCGTATATAACGCTCTGCTTTTACCATCTGGGCTTGCTCGGCCAGAGTTGATAACATTCGTAAAGTCCCGGGCCGGACCAATCAGCGGCAGCTATGGGCGGGCTCTGAGCGGCTCTGAGCCAATAGAGTCTGATTGCAGACCACGTGGAAACCCAGGAGGCGGATTCTGGGTGCAACGTCATGCAGACAGGCCAATATGAGTGGTTGGAGTTGGCACTCCCAGACTGTGATAGAAACGGCCACATCCAATCACCTGCTACAGAAATTCAAAAAATGGCCCGCCCCTTACATCGAGTCTGCCCGAGAGAGCCCAGATGTAAGGCAGAGTGTTACGCACTGCTGCAACTATCTGGCGAAAGTCAGGTTATGTCAAAGTGGGCATCCTTGAAATTAAAATGGCTGAGTCACTGCTGTATAACTGTAAAAAATCTTCTCTTGTGAGGTAAGGTATATTTTCAAATGAGGGTCCGCGATCAAATTTAAATCAATTTGGCGGTCCTTGGCACAAAAAGAATTGAGAATCACTGTGTTAAACTACTGTAAGTATCCAGGGTTTTAGTGGTTAAGAACCAGCAGAAATCAGGGTGACATTCAGCAAGTTATGTTTAATTATCCAACAGCAGCTGTGGCGCAGCCATTATTAAAATATTAATAAGTAAAATAAGTTGCCTGTGACTGCAATGAATAACAGAACAGCCTCTAATCCTTCATGTGTAAATGTACGGCTTTTTGAACTGCACCACTCTTCTCCGGTTATGAGAAGAGTGATTTCTCCAGGCACCTCCGTAAGATTACTCATGGGATTAAAAAGGAATTGTGTATCATCATCTTCTGTAAATGGTTCTCTGCAAAACTAGAGTATCATACTGTATGTTTGTCTATGTGCGTCTAACACAAACGTTAGATGCTGGAGGAACAAAAAAATGGTTTTGCAATTCATTATGCATTATGTGTCTGTCTTGATTACACAGAACTGTAAGACGCCCTAAGGGCGGTGAGCGCTGGCGCTTTGGCATGGGATCAATTTGGAACAAAAATAAATCACAGACCTGGTTGGTTGTTTAAGTTGGACTAAATGTGTCCAAAATGTGTCCATATTTTCCCAAATATGGGGATGACTGATGTCTAACATCTAAATGTGTACATTTCCATCTTTATTCAATGCTTCATATCAATGTGAAGCACTGAATAAAGGTGGAAATGTACAAAAGTACCCAAAGAGTAACGCAATATACGCTAGAAACGAATCAAACTAAAATGACTACATTTCACATGAACGCGGCCAGTAGGGACAGTGATTTCAGACCTGGAATCGTCCCAGAAGTGTAGTTTTAAGAGTGAATTAAAGCTGTAAGCAGCGATGACCGGGCCCTCGCAGCTCTACCCACGTCACAAGGGGCAGCAGTTACACTATTACACTTATTGCCCTTTTACACTTATTGCCCTATTACACTATTACACTTATTACACTATTACACTTTTTGCACTATTACACTTATTACACTATTACTCTATTACACTCATTGCACTATTACACTATTACACTTATTACACTCCTACACTTATTAAGCTATTACACTATTACACTATTACACTTATTGCGCTATTACAATATTACACTTATTACACTATTACACTTATTACACTATTACACTTATTGCGCTATTACACTATTTAACTTATTACACTATTACACTATTACACTATTACACTTATTACACTATTACACTTATTGTGCTATTACATTATTACACTTATTACACTATTACACTATTACACTATTACACTTATTGCAGTATTACACTATTACACTTATTACACTATTACACTTATTACACTATTACACTTATTACACTATTACACTTATTACGCTATTACACTTATTGCGCTATTACACTATTACAGTTATTACACCTAGACACAGTTACACTATTGCACTTATTACAAACCATTGAAAATATATAGCAAATAGGAACTATCAATAATCGACCAATCAGAAGAGGGGGCGGGGCTAAGTTAAACCAATTAAGGTGAAGGACTCTTAATCAAGTCATATGACACCAGCCACGAGTCTGTACGACAAACGGTTCATGAGATATAGAGGGCGAGGCACTTCCTATTTGGTGAAGGGCACTTCCTGTTTGGCGAAGGAAGTTTGATGCTTCGCCACGGTCACGCCCTTTTACAAAAACTCACGATTTTGATAACTTTTCATCATTAAAGTGTCTTGTGTATGCCGAGTGAATTTGAAGTTGATCCGATTAACGCCCTAGGAGGAGTTCGTTAAAGTGTGACATGCGAAAACGGCCAAAAATGCGCCAAAATGACACAAAAAGGTCAAAATGGCTGACTTCCTGTTTGGTTTCCGGACGAGTCCGTACATGATACAGGTGTGTACCGATTTTCGTACGCGTAGGTGAAACCGTATGGTGGGGCTGCGTCGTTGACATTTTCTAGGGGGCGCTGTTGCGCCATTAGGCCACGCCCCCTTTAGATTTTTTTTTAAATACGTACATTTTCGCCACTTGTGATGTGTGTGCAAAGTTGCGCAACTTTTGGAGTATGTTTGGCGCCTCAAAAACACGATTCATTCGGCGGAAGAAGAAGAAGAATCTTTGCAATAACAATAGGGTCCTCACACACTGTCAGGGTGCGTTTATATGCACATTCAGAATGGCATTCAGAATGAACTTATTCTGAATAGAGCTTCATACCCAAACGTTTACATGGGACCTGAATACAAGTATCCCTCATTCCACTGTCGTTTACATGACCAAAGGATTCATTCGGAATAGAACTTTGGGCAGGCGCAAAGTAGGCCTACTTCAGGTCGAAGAAGGTGGGGGGGGCAGTTCAGACAGCAGTTCATTCCGAATGGAGTGTTTATATGACAAATGTATCCCGATTGAAACGGCATAAACCACCTCTTCAGACCAGAATGAAAATTCATTCTGGTCAGACCGGAATGGCCATTCCTAAACGTTTATATGAGCATTTCTATTCTGAATGAGCAGTCATTCCGAATATAAGTGGAATACATCTGTGCATATAAACGCACCCTGTGTGTGCTCGGGCCCTAATTAACTCAATTTTCTCCAGAAACAGGCTATATCGAACGAATGTCATACACAATGCAGCAGAGCCACCCCCGTGACAGAAATGCCCGGATGATTTGTTTATTTTTGGAACACAGTTCTTAAATGACGTGATCTAAGATTCCCCTATGAGCCAAGCAACACAAAAAACTGGAAGCGGGGGATGGCGCCCTCTAGCAGCAGTGACGTCAGGACTTCGGTGGTCTATTGCAGTGGTTCTCAATCTTTTTGGGGCTTCAGGACCCCCTTTTCCTGAATGCATACCCACTTTAATCGACAACAACATTTTGATAAAAAAAATAAATAAATACTGGCATCAAAAGTCAAATTTTTACTTCAATACTGTATGTTCAATATTCAGTTGTGCTAGTCAAACTTTGTTCTTAATTTGGTTTAAAACCTTAAGGAGCAGCCCGCTCACATACATTTGTCAATGTTTTATCATTAAACATAACAGTAAAATAAATGTTTCCATTTTCTCTCAAGTACCCCATGTAGTACCTCTGCGTACACTTAGGGGTACACATACTCCCATTTGAGAAACAATAGACTCCATTGTATGTTTCCACAGACCCCACACATTTTCCATGTTTGAGGTCCATTGTCTAACTAACCATTCCTTCTTCCATGTCGGCGTTCCTTCCGGTTTCAGATCGCACAGATCTTGGCCCGAACAAAACATCCCAAAAGAGGACTGTCGTGATCCAAGCAACTGGGCAGGCAAGGAATGGTGGTCTTAATCATATTTTAATATGATTAAAAAGCATTTTACACCAGTTAAATTGCGTAGTGACTGCCAAGCAATCTGACTAATCAAAGACACACTCCAACTGCTGATGATCCCCATAAACCATAGCTGTGCTTTATTGTTTGCCGTGCCAAACCCGAGGAGCCAAGAGAGCCTGTCCTGATTCCTCTATAATTATCACGCGTACCCAGTGTTGTATTGGTCTGGTCACGTGGGTGGACGCTGTCCCGTAACTTTTCTGGGCAGGGTCACACCTCTAACACACACAGACATGCATTGATGCCAAACAACCCTAAAGGTCACTTCTCAATTTTTTTTTTTAAAGATTTGTTTTTATGCCTTTATTGATAGGACAGTCAGTAGACTGACAGGAAAAGGGGGAGCGGCAAAGGTCGTCCGGATCGGGAATCGAACCGGCGATGCCGTCAGGCATCCATGCCTATGTGGCAATGCCTAAGATGGGCCTGGACCAGTAGGCCAGCGGGCGCCCTCACATCTCGATTTTAACGTTTTAACAAAGAAACAAGCCTGTATGCATATAAATAGACCTGTAGAGGTGAGTATCTACACGCACACATCACGCCACTTTGCGAGCTTGTAGATCAGCAATTTTCAATACCTCTTAATTAGTATATATTGTTTTATTTATGGCATTTCTATGATTTGTTGGTTTGTTTTTAAATGTTCCACACGCAAAATCTTGCATGTGGTCAAGGACCCCCAAATGTATATGCTTTTGGCCGCGGACCCGTGCCAGTGTCACAAATGATTAAAATCTTTCAAATATTTTCAATTTTTTTAATAAGCGATTTTTGCATAAGGTCCCACCACGGTCAGAGCTGCGGTTAACTGGAGACGCAAAAAATGAATACATAAAATAAAATAAAACCCTGTAGCGGTCGTTCTGGGGTATCATAACATCAGATTTGAAAGATTTGTGCGTGTGTGCATGCGTGCTTGCGTGTGTAGCCGGCGTGTGTGTGTGCGCTGGGGCATTCACCAAATATTCGAATATTTGAATATCAAAGTCACTATTCGACGTTGTTCACCGAAGTCGAATATTCGTTTTTTTTTTTTTTTTTTTTCTCTTTAAAAAATATATAGTTTATAAAGCATGGCTAGATAGGAAGTCATACGAATGAGTTGTAATGCTCCTGGTGGATGAATTTGTTAATGCTTTATACCAGGGGTTCTCAAACCTTTTTAGGCCGCGACCCCCAAAATAAACATATTTGAACTGGGGACCCCCACCCTGACAAGCACTTGGAAGTGTAGGTATTACATTTAATGTGACTCGGTTCCGCAGATAAATATTGTGAAAATAGCAGATCTACATGCTCATAACGAGAGCATGTAGATCGGCTATTTTCACAATGTTCGTCTCTTGCTTACAATACTTAATATTTGGCCAGTTTGGCGAATATTCGACTATTCGAATACTTTGAGGTCGAATAATTCGAATACTAAAAATCACTATTCGTGAATGCCCTAGTGTGCGCGGGATATTTTGAAAGTAAAACCAACCACTGGCCTTCAAGGAGATGAATACGTTAAGAACCCCTGATCTGCTTGTTTATACAATGTATAAAACATTCATGTCATTCCTTTGTGTCCATTCATGTCAGGTCATGTTTATATACAGTGTAATATCTATATAGGTTTTTGACATAATCAAATAATTGTATAGACTATATTATACGAAGGAAGCTTAAAGTGTACATCTAGTCTTAATTGAGTAGAGAGTTAATTCTAGGAAATCTAAGGTAATCATCAGTGTTTTAGCAACGTTAATGAGGCCCCAGAAGTTTAAGCCTTTGAAAAAAAATAAAATAAACACGGCGCAAAACCACTTAAATCAAAGATTTCACAGCCTCAAAGGAACTTAATTCCCTTTGGGTACCTTCACAGCCAAGCATCCTCGAAGAACTCTTTCATTTAAGTTTATAGCACATGCACATGTAAAATGAGAGAGAGAGAGAGAGAGAGAGAGAGAGAGAGAGAGAGAGAGAGAGAGAGAGAGATTCAATAGGACTCATTACTCATCAAAATGACGGAGGAAACCATATGCAAAAACACAAGATGGGTCAAAGCGGGAGAGCTTGAGAGAAGGAGGTTAGCCTTGTAGCCTTGCTCAGTGATCAATAAAGCATGAACTGAAAAGATATCAAGGCACACGGCTTTGAAAAACTTTAGAAGCCTTTAATAAATGGCCTCGGCGCCTACGTGTTTCAACACTTCTTCAAGGCAGGAACGCGAGCCAGGATCACATGGCGTCTGGGTTCTACTGCCAACGGTATCCGACACTTCAATGTCTGACATCTTCCTCAGAGGCCTGCTAATGCCCTCCTAATACGTACCGGTACGTAGGTGAGGGGGCCGTGTTTTTTTTTACGATAACTTTTTTCATTTAATTTATTCCATCCATTAAGCAGTGGGAGAGGCGGTGGTAGAGGCGATCCCACCCACCAGATCTAACAGCAGCTCGACTCTTTACAGCAGCTACACAGAGACAAGAGTTTTTGGTGACATTTCCGCCAGTATGAAAGAAAGTCAGATGTAAAGTCAGAGCTGCTGAGGACTCAAGATGAAAAAACTAAACAAAAGAGTAGCCTACCGATCGTTTATGGATATCATAAGATTAATGTTGTAAAAAGGCTAGTCCGGAATTCTTCTTTAAAGATGAGGGATGAACCCTGCAAAGAAAACTGTTTAGAGCAGGGGTTTTCAAAAGGGGGTCCTTAGAATTAATACAGGGGAGGTCACGCGATCTTTGCGTGATAGGATTTGTATTTACACTTGAACCCTAGCATCGCTTTTCTAAGGAGAATGTTAGCCGAACATACTGAAGCAGATCCGTTATGTTCGGCAAAGAGTTTTGGTTTAAAGGGGAAAAAGAGCAGAACAAGTAAAGAGTGAAAGGTTAAGTTTACTGTGTATTGAGGGCTTAAGTGGTTAAATGTCTGAAAATACACATCAACATGAATCCAACATATACTAACCAGTAAGACTCCCTAATCGGGAGATAAGCGACCGCCAGGTCGCATACAGAAACTTTAGAAGGCAGTCGTAGCCAGGGAATATGGGAAATGGGACAGATCCATGTTGATGACATGACTTTAGAGATACTGTGTATTGCTTTGCGTGATCTTAGGCCAAAATCTGTAGGAGCAGTGTCCATAAATGTGTTTTTCAAAAATCAACCTCATGCTAGAAGAGGGCCATGCGTGAGAAATCAGCCATCCAAGGAATGTGTGTGCAAAGTTTGGCATGGATAGGGGCAACGGTTCCAGAGATAAAAGTAGGACCAAAAGTGTGAGGTGACGTGACGTGGCGTGACGTGACTGACTGACGGACGGACGGACGGATGGACGGACGGACAGCCGGTGATGACAGTGCTGTCAAACAAGTCTAAGAAGCTATATACCAGTAAGACTCCCTAAATCGGGAGATAAGCGACCGTCAGGTCGCATACACAAACTTTAGAAGGCAATGGTAGCCAAGAGGTTTTAATAGTAACTGCGACCTGACGATTCTAGATGAATATATATATATATATATATATATATATATATATATATACACATTTTTTTTAATACCAAGCAGCCCTGTTATTCTTTTTCGCCTAAGTGGTGAAAAATACATTACAGCAATGCTGGATTCCAGGACGGCACTGGCAGAGCTTTTCTCTTTCAGGTTGCGAGGATCGGGAGCGGCAATTTCATAAAGGCCCACAGCGTGCGGCGCGCGTACAGCACAGCCATTCCTGGGGAAGTGGAGAGTGACGCCTAATATTATGGAATAACTGCCCCATATTTTACTCCGTGTGTTTCTTTCCCAGAGTGCTTTGCGTGAGGGTTAGCTGAGCCCCAGCAGGACAGTGGCTAATGAGCCGCAGAACTCCTGAAGATGCGGCGAGGACAGCCATCGCATCGCTCAGCACACAGCACCACCCTCCCTCCTCCTCCAGTCAACACACTCCAGCTCACACCTTATTTTACACCTAATTGTATTCCATTGCTGATGTTTTTTTCCTTCCAGTGTCTTCAACACTGGTGTCATGTAACAGTAACAGTATATTCCGCCCAAAATTACTATATTATCGATGCTGCCACGGCAGAAACCTCCTATCTTCCATATTGAAACTTTTTGTGTGTGTGTTTTTTTTTTAGCGTGACTTTGCGTGTATGTTCATGTGGGGGAAATTAGTATTTGATTTCTCCATAATTGGACAATAAGAATGGATTTGAGGAGTGGTCAAGCTTCACGTACGTGACATCATAATACAAATAGGTAAGACCATTTCTTCGGGAACAGTATTGTCTAGAGTGAAGTGTGATGTGAGTACCTCTCACTTCCCACGAGTGTGATTTCTGTTTTTACTTAGTAAAACTTGACCTTTGGCTCTGCACTTTGCCGACCAAACCACTTTGTTCCCTCTACACCAAGCCACTTTGCAGTTTGCTCCATTTTCCCTCTACACCAAACCACCACGCAGAAAATAGCCAATCTAAAAGCTCACAACGCTCCGCACCAGCGCAAGTGGCGGGTTCCCGTCCTCTAGGGCAGTGGTTCTCAACCTGTGGGTCGGGACCCCCAGGGGGTCCCCAAATTATTTTGAGGGGGTCCCCAGATGATTAGCTTAATGTGAAACACTGTTTTCTCACTCAACAGTAAACAAACCAACATAAGATTTAAATGTATAGAGGGCATATGCACATTTCTAAAGTGGCAATTTAAGGACTTTTTAATACCTCTAAAATGAAAAATTAAACATTGGCCAATGTCAAATATTAGAGGCTGAAATTGTGAAAATAGCCGATCTACATGCTCACAACACCTCGCAACGCAAGGCGTTGTGAGCATGTAGATCTGCTATTTTCACTATAGAATTGTTATACAAAATGGAATGCCTCAACTCTTAGTGCTCGGGGGGGGGGGGGGGGGGGGGTCGCGGCCTGAAAAGGTTGAGAACCACTGCTCTAGGGGTCTGTAATTGCCTCCCCCCCGCCCTTATTTTTCTTCCCTCTACACAAAAGTTCTTCGCCTAAAATAGCCGCTCTACAAGTTCACAACAATGCATCTCGGTGAGACACATTATGAATTGGTGGATGTGCAATTTTTTTGCAGAATGATTGCCTATTTACTCAAAATGTTTGCTTATTATTATGCCATGCTCGCTACAGAATTATAATAGCGTTCATGCGATTAAAGTATGCTCTGAGTTAAACAAAGTAAACTGAGCATTGTTGACGCTATATATTTTACGGGAAGCACTGTGGCATTTATTCCAAGGTTGTTGTTTTTTCCCAGGACACGCTGATTCCGAATAACAAACACGTTGTGCAATATACTGTACCTAAAATATTTCATATTTACCAACAGCATGTCCCTGAACTCAGGGTGACTTGTCACCACATCTAACGATTCTTGGTGTACTGGCATGACAGCGGTGCCGTAGCGTACCTGTCTTTGGCTCCACAGAGAAGTATGGCTGTCCGTGGATGATGCTGTAGACCACCCGAGCACTGTTCCCGTACGTGGGGTCATCCGCGTCGGTGGCTGCCACTTGTACCACCATTGTTCCTGAAAGCAGACAGACACCCTATCATTAGTTTCCAAGACACTGTGGTAATGTGTACGTTGATGGGAGCTTCATCGGAAATAGAAATTTGTGACCAGTTTGACTTAAACGGGCTGTGTAGGAGCCCACATAATTACCTGTCATATGAGAAATACAGCGGGATGGCAATTTAGAGGCACAGTTTGGAATGAAATCATTGGCATTTGTATGTACGCTGCACCACTTAACGGACAACTTTCACCCATTCTCAACCTATCTTCATATAATTGGTCCTCACGAAAGCTCATTATAAGATGACACCATTTTTTTGTCCATCTCTGTCTGTGTCTCAGAGGAAGGAAGTTCAGAGACCCGCCTACCATTGATGGGGGAATCCAAGCTAATAGCAAACTGCAGGCTAGCTATTCCTGGAAAGTATACAGTATATATATATATATATATATATATATATATATATATATATATATATTTTTTTTTTTATATATACATCCACATTCCCCTGGAACCCCCTCAAGGACCCCTAGGGGTCCGCAGAGCCCACAGAGAACCACTACCCTATAGGTCAGGTACCGTATTGTTCAAAGTTAAAACAAAAAAAATACGTAGTTATAAAAATACATTTATAAATCAAGGACATTTCTGCTTATTTTTTGTTTCGACAAAGTATCGAACCGTGACACTTTTTTTTCTTATTATTTATTTATTTATTAGCTATTTTCAGCACACAACCAAGTGTAAAATCAGTCATTACGATGCCATCAAGGCCTGCAAAAAAAAAAAAAAATCAGCTGACGAAATCAACTGTAGATTTAGTCTCTCTCTCTCTCGGTCGTCCTCAGACGAGCTTCCATCGGAGTCTCCAATCGTTCCGGTTCTCCATACACCCGCATCCTTCTTCAGGACGTCCACATACGTTAACGCGGAACGTCCTCGCGATCGATGCCCACGCGTTGGTTCCCACAGGACCAGCCTGCTGGCCGGGAGCTCCCGATGTCTGTGGCAGTGGCCGGCCAGCTTCATCCTCCTAGCTGCTACCTTCTTGCTGAGCCTCGGCAGTTGCCTGTACAGGTCCTTGTTGGTAATGTGGATGTTCTGGTCCACATTCAGAACAGCTCGTAGCATTCTGGTGTAGCACCCATCCAGGGACTTCTGCAGGGTCTTATGATATTTAGTCGACTAAAATTAGACTAAAACAAATACTTTTCAGGTGACTAAATTATGACTAAAACTAAATGACATTTTATTCAAAAGACTATGACTAAAACTAAATCAAAATTTGCTGTCAAAAGCAACAATGATGACACACTGAATGATTAGGCAAAGCACCAGCTTACATACAGTATATCATCTCCTCTATAACTCCTATAGAGAGTGCATGCTGAAACCTTTTGGCACGCATCGAGGCGCTGGCTGGCAGCCTCCATCACTTCTGAACAAACAGCGCATATAGCTGTCACCGTAATTTGCAGGAATATGGTACAAGATTAAAATGCTTCTCGCTCTCTGAGATCCAGTAATGTTTCCTTGTTTGACACAATTCCCCTCACAAACAGTATTATCTTTGTTGCCTGTTGTTGAAGAGGCACTTCAACCAACCAAGACAACAAAATAGCGTGTCAGTTTGGCATGTCTTTTCCATCACACATTATTAGTTTAGCTGTTTTAGATCAGAGTTCATCCACAGATGCTCAGGGGTATAAGGAGTAATGGTGTCTGTACAAAGCTGTTATTTTCAGGATACAGATAAAAAAATAGCACAAGAAGCAGATCCGCAAGCTCGAAACGCTGTGCTTCGCAACACGATTCAAGCTTGCAGATATGCTACTTTTGATGCTTCAAGTATAGGGCGTAAAATTACGACAAAAAAACCCAGAAAAGTTAGAATATGGAGATAAGAGGTTTCTGCCCGACAGCAGCGATATTCACCCTTTAGTGAGTACCGTCAATGACAGTGAATTAAAGAATGTCATGCTCTAAAGCCTCGATGTGGGATGTTATTATTATGATGTCCATGTTCAATATCCCCACATAAATACAGATTAGCAGGGGCGTAACTACCGCTGACACAGCCGACGCATGCGCCTTGGGGCCTATGACGCTCAGGGGCACACCCAGGTAAAAAAACAAAAAAACAAAAAAAAAACATTAATTGTTAACGCTTCCAGTGCCAGCCCCAAGAGGGCACCAAAGAATGCCAGGGTTTGTCCCATAGGCGAGCGCATTAGCATCCGGGGACTCACGTTGCAGTGACGCACGTGCTCACGTTCGTGCACGTCATGGAAAGGTCCCGGATGAAAATGGCTACAGAATAGCTATTAGCATTTTCTCATTTTAAAGATCATTTTTCGGCGATTTCGCCGTAAATAAACCTCGCACCGCCTCCCTAAAAACACAATCCAGAGATATGGACCTTCAAAGATGTGGTTTTTCATTGGATTCGGCGGCGATTCACGGCGACGTTACTCGCTAACGGCCGGCCGGGGGGAGGCCGGATCTCGGCCACTGGATTGAAAATTTAGGCCCAGGCTTCAGATGTCCTCGGATCATTTTATTCATTTCATTAAAAAAGCCGAACCTGTTCGGGATAGGCACACTGGACTACGTTCCGGAAGCGGCGCTGAACATTCGGTGAACATTGGGGGGCTCAAAAATGTATTTTAAACCATTTTTAATGGAATATATCGTCGGACCATGTAAAATGGCTCGCTGGCTAGCGTAGGACGAGCCAGGACCACCCACGGCTCTACAAGCAGCGCAGGGTAAGTAAAATAATAAAAAAAAAATTGTATTGGATTGAAATAAAGCCGAACATGTTCGGGATAGGCACTGTATGTGTTAACCAAGTTTGATTTCATGTCGCGAAAACATAATGTTTTAAATCCGGACCATGGCTGCAACTTTTATGTGAGGGGGCAGGCGGCGGCGCTGCCCCTGGTGGTGGGGACAAGACAGTGACGTGCTGGGCCCCTGATTCAGCCCGGGAAAAAGAGTTGGAGAGGCCCTCATTGCGCGCTATAGAGAGAGAGATCTCTCTCTATAGCGCTGCTGCTACTCAAAGATTTGCCATTTCAGATCATGACAAGCCAGTGGGCCAATTACTGTACATGAGTTATATTTCGTCGTTGTCGGGTGGAAAACTTGTATGTCCAAAATCGTTTGTTTTGTATTTATCATTTTAAAAATGATTTAAACGAGTGAAAACAGCCGATCTACAAGCACACAACGCCTCGCACCGCGAGGCGTTGTGAGCTTGTAGATCGGCTGTTTTCACTACTTTTGTGCAACAGCCTTGTATGATGAAGCAGGGCTTTGCTTTGGGAAAAAATGAAAAATTTGAAACTTGGAGATACGAGGGTTCTGCACGACAGTGACAATTTACTTTGTTGGCCGCCCAGCCCCCAAAATGGAACGAAGGCCGACATTTTATTTTTATTTATTTTTTGGCCGGCCGGCCTGGACCGGCCGGGAATGAACCAGCCGTTCGGGAATTGTCCCGCTTTTCCCAATGGCCAGCACGTCCCTGGGACAAGATGCCGTAAGAATGAGTTGCCTCCAGACTAGGCGCAGTCAACGCCTCCTAGCAATTCATTTTCAATGAGAGGCGGGCAGCTTTTTCTGCCACGCAGCGAAGTAACAAAATTAAGGTACATGAATAGCCTTCATTTCTTTGTTTCATTCTCCTTTCTGTTCTCGTCTCAACTAGAGCTGGGATACCCGACTGAAAACCCGTGGGGTCCGACAAGCCCGACGGTACAGTATCTCGCTACAGTATCTCTGTAGCCATTAAACGAAACGGGTTTCTTACATTGATGCTCCTACATCATGCAAGCACCAGTTAAAGTTACTTTCCATCCCTCATATACTGTGTGCACAGTGCACATCCCATAACCCACACACTGCACATCATTTTGGAGCTCATATCTTTGAACGGGTAAGGGCTAGTTATTTAATAATCAACGTAACCTACTATTTAAACATTTTCACAATCCACAGTGTGGCTTAATAGATCACAGGGTAACATGCAGGCACGCTGCATGCACTGCACATTAGAACAAGCTTGCTAGTGAGTGTAAATCAGTGGCTTCCTCAAAGAAAACAAAATGAGGCGAAAAAGCGTTGGAAACATAAGGTTCGGGCCTCAGCGCCGCTGTCATATGGACATTATTGTGTTCATTTGTGTAAGTTTGTGAAGGACTTATATATGATTATATCTGTGTAACTGTGCATTCAATTATTGTCAAAAAGCACGCTTTATACTTTGAGAGCAATGTAGGTGAGGGAAATGGATCATTTACAATAAGATGTAATTATTACATGTAAAAAATGTGTTTACTTTATTAAGCATTTCAAATGGCTTTTTATACTTTGTTTTCTTTGACCACCTTGGCCCTAGACCGATAGGCCTGTATTTGTTTTGGCTCTTATTGTTTCTTGTCTACGGCTAGGCCTATACATATTAAACACAGAACTCAGACAGAATTTGATCTATAATGCCAAATCTTGCTAAATATTATATTAACAAAATTGTATTTGCGACCATGGATTAGGCTATGCAAGCATAATGAAGTTGACCTATTTTTTTCCTCCTCTTTTGTACCGCATTTAAAATAGGATTTAGTTATTTGAATATTATATTAAGCATTTCTAAAGAGGGATGTATAGATGTTTAGTTTGACCTTCATGGTCGTTTTCTGCAGTGTTTCTGTGTGGCTATTGTTGAACAGCACGTTAATAAGAGAGCTTGAAAAAAGGATTGAAAGAAAAAAAGCATCAATGGTTTAGCTGCTTGAGATGAGTTTGAATCGCGCAGACAGCCCCAGCGCGGGGGTGGGGGTGGGGGGCACACCTGGAGTGGACAATCCCACACTGGGGTCTTCTGCTACCTTGTTACGCACCTGCTGGTTAGTGTCTGTATCGTGATTCCTCACTGAATTCAGAAGCCAAACAAGCACAATGGAATTGGAGAAGAAAAATTCAGCGTTGGAATACAGGGGCGTCAATTGGGTATGGCAGGGGTATGCAGCTGCCATACCCTGGGTCCCCAGGGGGGAACATAAAAGTTACTTTTAAATATAAATCCATGAATGTCTCTTTGTCTATCTGTTCTGGTTATAATGTTGTTAAATTACAGTAAAATAACTACAAATGCAAAATTTAACAAAATGGTCACTTTAACGAGGTATTATAATGATATTCTCCACACTTGTATTCTCCCCATCTTGACAAAATGGTACAGGTGCAATTCATTATTGTTAATTGTGGCACGTTTACTAACATGCCAACTTGAACAACCGTTCCAGGCTGCCATATCCAGCCCAAAGAAACCGTAGAAACGGGGGAAAAAATGTAATGTACTACTTAAAATAAATGTATCATGCCTGTTGCTAAGGTATGGCAACATGACTGGGACGCGTGCGAAGACACCAGTCATGTTGCCATACCTTAGCTTTTTCTGAACTGACGGCACTGTTGGAATAAGCTCTGAGGTGTATTGTATAAAGTTTGGTATTTTTATATAATCATCTTTTGAATCTGTTGTGACAGGCTCAAGTGTTGTTTGTTCAGGAGAGCATGCGGTACATCCACTGTTGTCTGCAAAGATTTCAGCAAACTGCTTGAAAACACATAATTGCAGTTGTGTAACCACAAAATATAAAAGGCCTATTCAGTACACAGCTATTCAAGCAGTCAGGGTCTCTTTCTCTCTTTCTTTTGTTTAGTTTGGTATTTTTTAGCTTCCTGACAATTTATGTTACAAACACCAAGGCAACTACCATAACCAGTGAAGCTAGCATAATATACCCATGGATAGCATTGTTAGGAATATGGATAATTTTTTTTAATGAACAGCTTAATTCACAATCACTATGATTACACACACACACACACACACACACACACATGTTTGTTAACATCGATTATGGGGACCTGCGCGGGTTTGCATCGATTATGGGGACACCACTTTCCTGTGGTCCCACAGGCCTGAAAAACTGACTTGAAGCCAACGTCATTGTATGCAAATATCGGACCTGTGATTGGCTAGTAGTGTGTGAATCTCTCATTCTCCCATTCTCTCACACACTCACACAAAAACTGCAGGGAAAAAAAAATTTTTTGGGGGGGGACCCCACTGTGTTAACACACCTGTCATATGACATGAAAACGTGAATTGAGGGACTTGCTTAAAAAAAGCACCAGACACTCAGCAACACTGCCCCCTATCTCCCTGAATGATAATAATTATGGGGACCTACGATTTTGTCCCCACTGTGTCAGACGTCCCCAGCATGTGAGTGTGTGAACATGCGTATGGTCCCCATAAGTATAGCTAGACAAACGCACACACACACACACACACACACACACACACACACACACACACACACTACTAGGGAGGGGGAAAACTGAAGGAGCACAGGTCTCCACCAGGCCAGGCGTCCTGGTGGTGCTATAATAGGCCAATGTAAAAAAGCGTGGCATGTGTTCTTCGCCAATCTTAGACCAAATCTTAGATCAAAAACGGTGCAATCCTGCAAACTTTGGAAGCCAATATTATCCAATTAGGATGGAATATGAAATATCAGACGGATCAGACTTGATCACATGACTATACTGTCTACTGATTTGCATGATTGTTGGAGAAAATCTGATGGAGTAATAGCAAAGAATGTGTTTTACATAAGTTGTCCTCCTGGTGGCGCTATAAAAGGCAAATGTGAAAAATGTGGGCAAAGGTTTATCCTTTGCCTCTAGGGAGTGCACATATAAAGTTTTGCACTTATCGGTGGAGTTAAAGGTAAAAACACAAATTGCCCTGTTATAGCGCCACCATGATGCTGATTTGAGAAATTTGAAGTGGCATTTCTTCCTATGTGCGTGCCCAATTTCACCAAGACTGCACGCTGTGTTCATGATTTGAGGCATTTTGTTCAAAACAGAGCAATCCTGCAAACTTTGGAAGCCAATGAGCCAGTCGCTATGCCCCTCCTAAACCCGTCCTTGTCCAATGCCACGTTAGCAACAGGTTACTAAGGCAGGTGACTTGGCAAGCTGCCATGGCGGCGTGCATCGCAGTTCAAGACATACGGTACTCAAAGAAATCATAGCACATTTCTGGAGTAGCAGTTCGGAAATATCCGAGAGAACAAGGCAGAAAGGATTGCAATATGCATTTGAAAAATACATATACACACTATTATCTGTCACCGGAGTAATGACAATGACAAAGTATTTAAAATCGAGGCGAAAGCTCACCGGTCGCAATGCAAAAGTGAGCCACCCCACGTCTTGTCCATTAACCTCTTAACTCATACAGTGCCTATCCCGAACTAGTTCGGGATAATTTGGGCCGTATTAACGTCCTGAGTGCCTATCCCGAACTAGTTCGGGATATAATTTTTTGAAAAAAAAAAAAATTGAAGTTACTTTTTTTTTTGAACCCCACTATATTCTGTTTACACGGCCCGCGAGAGCGTCGCGCCGCCGATATTTACCATCCACTCCAATGCAATCCAGGATCTTTAGAGCTCATTTTCTCTGTTCCAAGCATATCCATGAGGTGTAGATAGATAGATAGATACCTTTATTATCCCAAGGGGGAAATTTAGTAAAAGTGTGCAAGGTTTAATCATGGCTAAATCGCCGAAAATAGGTCTTCTAAAATGCTTGGTAGCCAATAGCTAACTTCAAGTTAACTTCATCCTGTTCCTGTAAATGAACAGAGGAAAGTGTTCTGGTGCATCATGGCTGCGCAGGGCTTGTGCATGTAACAGTGTATCTTTATGATGAATTATTTGGCCACTGGGCGCCCTCTAGCGGTGAAAGCTGGCACTGATAGGGTTAACAGGTGTGGGCCCGCCGGCGGGCCCGCCGGCCGTATTTTGACAAACAATCACGTTTAGACAAGCCTCTGGTTTACTTGCATTGCCAAGCTGTATACCATTTTAAAGCTAAGATTCTTGTGATTCTTGTGAACCCTAACCCTAACCCGAATCCGCAAACCATTTGATTATAGCGCCGAAACTCACGCCGCTAACAACGCAGAAGTCCGACATAAACAAACAAACAAATATTCATAAATCTGCTGCTACTCAAGTTTAGAGTTGGATTGTACTCCAACAACATCATATATTTCCACAACAATGATGTTCTTGTGTAGAGGAAGGGTAAACATGATAAAATCCATTGTTTGTACAAAGTCCAAACCACATTTTCTGCCAAGAAACCTCTGTACAACTATAGTCACGGATACAAGCGTGATGTCAGAGTATGACAATCTTTCACGTGTTTTTGCTTCTAACTCCAGTTCAGGTTTTCAGTTTTACAACTGAATACTATTAAAATAGCCTCCAAGCTCCACACAATGATTGACACTTCATTTCACCCAATTGGAGCTTCTAGTCCTGTCTCAGTCGTCTCCCAGTCGCCCAATAGCAACCAATAGTATGTTCTCAGAGGTCCATGACTCCGTTTCCTGGCTCATATATTCAGCCAATGGCAGCAGGTTGTTCTGATGACTGGCACTTCTTATAGCCAATGAAATTCTCCACAAAATGTGTCTACTTTATTTTGGCTGAAGTGAACTACAATACCCAAAAAACCCTGCGTAACAGCACTACTGGCCGTGCGTAAATACGCAGCAGCGGCGCCGAATGTCAGACCAAGAGTGTTAGGGCTGTCAGTAAAATAAATAAATTAAATAATAATAATAATAAATAAATTAAAATAATAAAATAATAAAATAAAAAAAATCCAGTCTATTAGCCCTTTTTTGACCTTTTTATATGATATATGCAAATGTCTCCAAATGAAAACGCATAAACATACACTTAGTAAAACATGTGTAAAATATTCATATTCTGTAGTTTTATCATGTCCTTTGAAATTGGGCTAGGTAAGGCTTCAAAATGTGTCCACATTGTGTTTTTCAGCTCCTATATGATAATAACAGTGTTATGCAGGCATCTATTTACTGAAAATATTTAGGCGAGGATTAAAAACCTGCTATTCCAGTAAGTTAAAACTTGCATTACTCAATGTCAGTTGCACACAGAGTGATTATTTATTTCTGGGTAAAACTTCAAAATGTTTCCTTCAAAATGAGACCATGCCCAATGCATTACTCCAAATGGTTTTAAAACTACAATCAATTTACTTTGGGTACGCTGTGTATAGGCGTTTTTTGCAAATTATACAGGATTGTTAACAGGTTAATGTTGTGGATCAACACATAACGGAACAACAATGTTCTTGCATTGCAGGGTAAGTAATTATATTATTTTATTGTTAAGTTAAGGTTCAGTCATGACTTTCTATAGTTTTCGCTATCTAATGTGTTTTATCCCATTGCTATGTTTCCATTTGTTTATAGCGCACCGGGATATTGTTCCCACATCGTGGGCTTAATAAACACAGTGTGTAGATTGTTAGCGTTAGCGTCTTACCTTGGAACAAACGTAATAGTTAGTAGTTATCTTTGATGGCTTCAGCGAGTCAGATCTTCCACACTGTTTAATCCATATGGTTTGGGGAAAGGGAAAAAAACAACACCACCCTCTAAACGCTCAGGATATCTTGCATCCGAGTTGCATTTCGAGTATACGCACCGGCATTTTTGCTCTAGACAGAAAGGCTTGGCAGCTTGCCAAGTCACTTGCCTTAGTAACCTGTTGCTAACATGGCATTGGACAAGGACGGGTTTAGGAGGGGCATAGCGACTGGTCAATTGTAGCCAATCAGGATGGAATATGGAAAATCGGACAGATCCATGTTGACCACATTACTGTAGAGATACTGTCTACCGATTTGTAGGATTTGTGGACAAAATCTCTAAGAGTAGTGTACAGATATGTGTTTTGCAAACATCGGCCTCATGGTGGCGCTAGAACAGGGCCATTTGAAAAATGTGGGGCAGAGGTTCTGAACTGGCATCCAGGGAGTGTGTGTGTTCAGTGACCAGGCCAAATGTGCCGGAGATTAGCTGGTAACAAACTGGATGGACGCACGGACAGACGCACGCACGCACGGACGGACGGAGGCGAAAACATACTCTCCCCCATGCCTTTGGCTGTTGGAGACAATAAAAAAACAGACAACGATACTAGCATGTCCATCCAAAGGTTTAGAAATAAAGGCTCATGAGCATAGCAGCAGGTAGTGTGATTACACACGGGCCTCACAGATTCTAAGAGCACGGTGGGTACCAATCAACCACACATTCTCCACAGGTCGTAATAGCTTATAATTTGATTGATAATAGTTTCTCACTGAAGTCCAGTCATCAAGCAGTGAGGGTGATTGTGTGCTCTGGTCACGCTGGTCCTCCCTCTCTGGCACCAACATAATAATTGGGTCTATTCTGAGATGGCTGTGAAGCGAGGAGTTTTCACCTGCTGATCAGGAGTGGTGGGCTTTATCCAGATAAGATTTCTATGTTCATTTTGTTGGCCCAGCTTGACACTTGATGCCATAGTGCATAGTAGTAATTTACTCAATTATGTTAAGCCTAGAATCAATTAAACCATTCAGGATCCTGGTGAATCATGACCCTAAAACCTTTGATTCTGTGAAGGAAATAATAATAATAATTAGTGGCCGAGCCCTGTAAGGGGCTTGTAAGCCACTATTGAGATTGTACTTTTTTTTTTTTTTTTCACAACGGTGCAGTTGCTTTTTACGAAACTCTGCAATATGGTAGAGGACAATGCCATGAAGAAGACACGAAGCTCGAACAACATACAAAAAGGTATTTGAAATACAAATTGAAAATACTATGTGAAATACTTACCAAGATACTGTCAACAGGATAGTATCATATTGGTGACAGTATCCTGGTCAGTATTAGTCCAAGTACTGACCAAGTATTTTGATTTTATTTTTCAAAATACTTTTGTGTATTTTGTGCCCATCGCTGCATATTGGTTGGTCTGATCTGCGCTTCTGGACAACCGCAAATGTGACGACTCGACGCCGGGCAACTCATTCCCCCGGTCCTGGATATTGGAAAGAAAGAAAGAAGGCTCTGTTCCATTCTGGTCAAACAGAGTCAGGGTGCTGATATTGTTGCATGTTGGCTCACTGGAAACACGTTGCTACACCAGTGGTTCTCAAAGTGAAGGGGAAAAAGAGCAGACTAAGTACAGAGTAAAATGTCAAGTTTATTAAGTATTGACGGTTCAAGTGGTTAAATATCTGAAAACACAAATTGACATCAATCTAAAATACACAGATGATTGTGCTGTCAAAAGATGAAACTATATGGAATCTATGAACAGGTTGTGGGGGTCCCTGCTTCACCTCTCTCTCAACTAAGGGGTCCTTTCCTTGGCCTGAACACGTTGAAGACCCCTGCTATACAGTACATACTCTACCACACACCACAAAATAATGATTTATTCACCAAAGAAACAGACTGCAGCTTTAACACTAGACTGTTAGTTATAAAGGCACTGTTTGTGTAGGCACAGCAGTGAAACACAAACCAGCCAAAACTGAGATCATTGCAAACATCCATAATTTAGAGCTCTACACTGTAGCAGCCAGCATTTGTGAGGTGGGTTAAATGATCAACAGCCATGCAGAGACATCGGTAAAGTAACCTTGAAATAAAAAATGTTGTTTTACACAAGTGTGCTTTCCTTTTTTCTTTTTTTTTCTCCTCTTCTTCCAGTTGCGAATGTCCAGACGAATAGCCACTTTATGCCTGAGTATTTCATTTTAATAGCCATAGCCCTGCACAGCTCTGGCTAAAGGCTTGAGAACTATACTGTAAAGGATATAAAGAAAGTGCCGCCTTATACGAGTGAGGCGATATTTTACTTTGAGGCAAACACCCTAATAAAATCCTCACTTTCCCTGAGCTTTAGACGTATTTTACAGGGCTTTTTACAGAATGAAGGGAAGTGATCACGGAAATGGATAAGATTAGAGTCGCCACCATTCGAAGCCATAAAGTAGAATTAACAGGCGCTTGGCCCTGGTCTCGTACAATGTAACAGGGAATGGCTTAGCAGACCCTGTAGAAGTGATATGGCCAGGCTGGTTCCTACACAGTGTAGCCTGGATGGACCTCCAGATTATATCATCTCCTCTTAGTCATGACAGCTTATATTACAGGGCGTCTCAAACACCAAGGTCAGCGGATGACTCCGTTCGGAAGCAGAACTCAGGCGACGACTACATTCCTATAACTGGATGATATTTATAATCAGATTACAGGGGGGTTCCGCCGAGCAGTAGAGGGTTTTCACTGGATGGGAGTTTATTAGAGGTTTGGGTTGTGTAGTTACCGGTACCTTGCCATGATATGACTCCAAAGGTGGGCAAGACATAAAAAATAATTTCTCCAAATGACTAGAAATTGATATTTTTTTGTGCTAAAACCGAACAATTTCGTTTTTCTTTTTTTTTTTAATCCAATCCAATATTTTTGGATTGAAAATAGTTTAGAATAAAGTTTAGAGCCCCCCCCAAAAAAAATCTATGCGCGAGGTGCCGAAACCGAACAATTCCGGTTTCTTTAATAAAATGAATTAAATAATCGGAGGCCTCAACGAAACCTGACTGACCGCATCGCGCCGCCTAATCCAATACATTCTCACATCTTTGAAGACCATTTTCTCTGAACTGTGTTCTTATGGAAGCGAAAACGTTTTTTTTGCAGCTAAATCGCAGCAAATCGGGCTTCTAAAAAAAAAAGAAGCCTATAGCCATCTGTTAGCGCTCTTCATCCGGGTCATGTTCATTCCGCTGGTCATCGTGAAATGAAAATCCACTGCTGCGTGGGTACCCGTATGTTACAGCGTTGGCCTATGGGGGAATGTCTGGCACTTTGGCGGCCTCGTGTGGCCCTTGGCAGTCAACAAGTTAAAATATGCTCCTCATTGATTTACATTGTACAGTGAAGGAGCTGAGCATGAGCTCTTTTAGCCAGTCAATGAATGCAAACAAAGCCGATTCTGACCATTATTGAACATCACCAAACCCGGTAAAATAAATGCTTTAAATAAACATGTCAAATTCCTGTCGATTTTGCTATTTTATTAGGAACCTGGAATGGATCCGCCGATCTGGATCTTCAAATAGTAAAAAAAAAGAAAAAGAAAAAAAGAAAAAGAAAATAGTATCAGGTTTGGTGATATGGTCAGAATCAGCTTTGTTTAGTTCATTTATGGACTAAAATAGCTCATCCTGAGCACTAAACCAGGGGTTCCCAAACTCTTTTGTCTCAGGGCACCCCATACATTTTTTTTTAAATCCGAGGCACTCCTACAATATAATTTTCACTCCCAGCACCTTATATTTATAGCATATCGTCGTTGTCGTTTGGAAACCTTTTATGTCCAAAACCGTTTAGTATTTATCATCTATAAAATACTAAACTAGTGAAAACAGCTGATCTACAAGAACACAACGCCTCGCTCTTGTAGATCGGCTGTTTTCACTAGTTTTGTGTGACAGTCTTGTATGATGAAGCAGGGCTTTGCTTTACCAAAAGACGTACACATTTGAAATTTGGAGATACGAGGTTTCTGCCCGATAGTGATGATATTTTAGTGATTACGTTACGAGGAAAACGTTGAGATAATAGCCATTTTGGTTAGAACTGACTGATAACTTTGTTTAAAATGATACTAAATATTTGTGTGTCCAAATAAATTCCAAATATTATCAAATGATCTCGCGCCTCGCGGCACCCCTGGACTGCCGTCGCAGCACCCCAGGGTGCCCCGTCACCCACTTTGAAAACCCCTGCTCTAAACAATGTAAGTCAATGAGGAGCATATTTTAAATGATACATTTCTAGTCAACAGAGAAATTATTTAAGATTTCTTGCCCACCTCTGGAGTTACATCATGGCAAGGTAACTAACTACACAAAACCTCTACCAAAGTGGTCTTGCCCTTTAAGACTTTTGTTTATTTTGGCTGTCCCCTGATGGGCGCATCATCTGCCACTTGGGTGGCGTTAGCATCAAGTCAAGAGAAACAATGTGTTTTTCAAATGATCATTTCCAGTTGCTGGGTGGGGGTCGCGGGGGTCCTGGACGTGCGCCAATGAGCCGGATGTCAGGAAGTGATGAGCGTCCTGAAATCTGAATAGATTTGTTCCGCTTGATGAGGCCAGTCGCCTGCCTGCTCAATTGATTCTGTCTGTGTCACTCCACTGTTTGTCCATCTTCATCACTGTGATGGATCATATTCTCTGGGTTTTTTTATTCATCCCAGCAGATGTTGGACAAAATGGTTTGCTCCCTAATCAATTCCACAACGTGTCATATGGGTGAGAACTGTCATGTGTGTGGTAATGAAAATGAATACAGCGTGCCTAATTTGAACAGGGAGACAGCTGACTGTTTCAGGCAACTTGTTAGGTAAAATGTGCTTAAGAATTCACACACACACACACACACACACACACACACACACACACACACACACACACACACACACACACACACACACACACACACACACACCGTGACCGAGGCTGGAGAAAAGGTCCTTATGTCTGCATCGGTCTTTTTTCAGCTTTTTAAAATATAATATGTACCCAATCGAAACTCTTAGTTACATTGATAAGGTTCATGTGAACTAGTCTGTTGAAGCTTATTCATTATAATGATCGAAATCGCTATGCCGTGCTCCGCATCACGGCACCGCGGTGAAGACTGAAGAGAGATTCTCCCACTGCATAACTCCACCCCCGGTAGCAAAAAGTGAATGTTTTTTTCTAGTTGTCCAGTAAGGGAGTCTCAGGGACCAATCAGAAGGCTGACAAACGGTCTATTACTGACCCCAACCCGAGATCCAGAGATATTGCCATTGGTCCAGGCCGCCACGTCCGAGATTCCACAGATATTTGTTTTATTTCATTTAAGCGAAAATCACGCTGGTGCCGATCAGCTCGAAAAGTAGCACATCCGGTTTGGGCCGTAAACAAGTAAGTAGGCGGGGGGAAATCTTCATTGGCTCCCATGTTACATTTTTCAGGAAAACGCCCATTTCTCTGTTTCCTGATCCTGCATGGGTCTCCTTTGGAAACAGCGCTAACTAGTTAGCTAGTAGCTTTGGGACGCTTCGACACATCAACGTACAATCTTTTGTGATTGGCCTTGAACGGCGAAGCACACACAGATCGTGCACGATCTGACAAGCCACGACCACTTTAAAGGTAAGAAAAACATAAAAGAGTGTGGCAAGGAACTACCAAAGTGGAAGTTTAATGGTGGCAGTAAATGAGAAAAAGAAACACACAAAAGGTTAGAATAACGGAGATGGAGGGCCGGTCTGGGGATCTTAGTATAATCCCAAAATGTTATGTTCAGGTCAAAACAATATATCTTTTCATCCACAGCACTGCTGAATTACATTGTTACCTTACATTTATGTCAGGTAAAGGCACATTATGTAAATCTTTACTCATAAGAAACAGTAGATCACGAGGAAAACTTGACAATACATTTTGCATTTTCCATTATAGGACAGCAGAAAACCACTGTCTTAGTGTAACAACAGGCTACGACCTTCAAACCAGCCAATGTCATTTTTTTTCATTCGGATGGAAAATGGATTTGTAATGAACGCGTGTGAAAAAAAGAAAGAAAGACAAAAAGGCAATGTTAAAACCTTTTCCTATTGAAGCTTAAAACACTGCAGTATCTTATAGATGGGTGTTCTACGTTGCCGCTCCGTGATCCCCAGATATATTGTCACCTGCTCCCCGCAGTCACGGATAAGCTCCCGAGTTAGATTCTAATTTATTTGTAATTCCGGGGAGAATGTCACAAGCTTACAGAGAAAGTTCATAATTACCTGCTGTGTTCAACTTACAGTACACGAACAATGAAATTATCAAAAATGTGATGCCAACGGGACAAAAGCAAAAAGTAGTTAATGCAGCATCACAATCATTTTATCCATTTATAATTTGGCTGTTCAAAAATGTACATCTGCCTTATTCCTCTCTTCTGGGGGGTCCGTCCCTGGCACAAAACATTTTCAGATGGGGGTCCACGCCACGGCCATATAGATATCTATGTGGGGGTCCTCGACCTCGATTAAAAGGTTTGAGAATACTAACTACACCATACAGTAGGCTACATACAAAAAAGGGGGAATTTATTTAGAAAATAATTGGGATTCCACAATTATTACAGAATTCTTCTCCCTGTCACAGACCCCACCGCCCCCCCCTCTCTCTCTCTCTCTCTCTCTCTGGGAATTGCATTGATCTTAGCCCTGGTGAATTAAGTAGCCTATTTTTGTTTTCATGGCGAAACAACAACTCTCGAGGTAAAACGGCAAAGATCCAGAGAGATCATTATTTTATTCCAGATTCAATTCTAGCGCTCACAAATACTGGGTTATTTTTGCTCGAGCCTTTCTTTGGTTCCATCCTTGATCTTAGGGCTGGTGAATTAAAGACAGCAGTAATGACAGCTGGATAAAGGCCTGGCTGGTGAGCTGTAAATCCAGGAGTGGTCGGCCTTGGTTTGACATTACATTCCCTATGCTTGTAATGAGCCTCCCCACCTGCTCCTTATGGCCTCTCTCGCTCTCTCTCTCTCTCTCTCTCTCTCTCTCTCTCTCTCTCTCTCTCTCTCTCTCTCTCTCTCTACCTCTCTCTCTCTACCTCTCTCTCTCTCTCTCTGCCGTGGGGACTGAGCCAAAGCTTAGGGGTTGTCACACCTCCAAACCATTCGCAAGCTCTCTCTCTCTCTCTCTCTCTCTCTCTCTCTCTCTCTATCGCCTTTTATTTGACATCCCCACCGCCGTGATTAAGACAAAAGCCTTCGGAGAGGATCCTGGGAGGCCACAGAAGGTCCCGGCGTGTACGGACGAGCACCCCTCCCCCCCTAATTACTTTAATTAATTAAATTCATGATTCGCCTCCAAATTGAAGCCATTCGTCAGAGGTGCAGGGTGCGTGCCCATTAATGATTTAAAGACATCTATAAAGGAGTTATTGAGGACAAGAGGTTGCGGCGGTCCCTTCCCTGTGCTTTACCGCGCTGATAATTGCTTTGAGCAGATATTTACAAAGGTAAAGAGTGTCTAGTGTGCGCGTGCGTGTGTGCGTGCGAGTGGTGTGTGCATTATTCACGTGTCGTACTAACAAGTCGAGATGAAGAACTTTACCAACGCTTTAGGTGAGTAAATAAACTGGGTTGGGGGGAAAATCCGGAACCATAGGAACAGGGATGTGCAGAGAATGTTAGAGAGGCAGGGGCTGAAATTTCTAAAAGGGCCTTTTGGCGAAAATATCGAAAATAGCAGACCTCCAAGCTCACAACGCGTTGCAGCGCGACGCGTTGTGAGCTTGGAGGTCGCCTATTTTCAGAGTTTCTGTGTTATCCTATTAGGGCACGTGCACAAGCTGGTTGTGAGGGCACTTCAAATGGCCAGCCCCTCCTCGTTAGCAAAGTTACTGCTCAGGAAGACGCTCAATTTGTTGTTTCCTTCACCCATGACTGAATGTCTGCTGTGTCTGACAAGTATACGTCAACTGTATAACGGTGTTCTGCTGTCTAGGCACTTTCTAAACGGTCTTCCTATTGTCTGACTGTGTTCACTGCGTTTGGCAGCATTTATGTCCTTTGTACAAGGCAGTGTGTGTGTGTGTGTGTGTGTGTGTGTGTGTGTGTGTGTGTGTGTGTGTGTGTGTGTGTGTGTGTGTGTGTGTGGTCCCCAGTTAAAATATGATTATTTTGGGCGTCGCGGCATGAAAAGGTTGAGAACCACTGCTTTAGCGGAGTAAATAAACTGACGGGGAAGGGGGGGAAAAGCAACACCCTGGCTCTTATGCAGAAACACGTGGCGTGTGAACGCAAACGCGGCCTCCTCCTTTCTCCTAGCTGCGGTTGATAATGTGTGCAGAGTTTGTGTCTTATCTCGGGTCAGACACAGGAGTCCCGGCTCTCCTAGTCCTAATCCTCTGGTTCTTTAAGCCTGAGCTCTGTGTCCTCCCCCCCCGCCCCCCTCCCCACCGTTGACTGTGAGCTGTGTAATCCCTCAGAAATCGTGTGCTGAGCGTTGCGAGCAAAGAGCCTGCCTGCTTCCCTGGAAAAACAACCCCCCGGCGGCTGCTTGTATGCATGCTCTGGATGGTGTATAGCTTTCATTTCAGCTGTGATAGAGATAACAACAAAATAACGGGGGAAAGAAATAGAAATAAAATGGCTAAATAGACCCATATGTTTGATTATTTGCGTTCTCATCGGCAAATGAAGTGGTGCCAAGGTGTAATGTGCTTGCTACTAGATACGTTGTTTGATCCTGCGGCTGCTGTCACATCATTGATTGATTGATTTATTGATTGATTGATTGATTGATTGATCATTCATTCATTCACTGACTGATTGATTACTTTACCAGCTGGAAAAACAAATTAAGAGGTAACTAACCAGTGGTGTAAAGTAACTAAGTACATTTACTTAAGTACTATACTTAAGCACAATTTTGAGGTATTTGTACTTTACTTGAGTACTTCCAATTTTCAATACTTTTACTTCTACTCCACTACATCTCGGATCCAAATAGTGTACTTTTACTCTACTACATGTATTTGAACACTTTATTTACTAGTTACTTTGCAGATATACATTATAATATTATAAAACACATGAACCACTTTAGTCCTATTTTATACCTTGGCTATTTTCAAACATATTGTACATTTACTTTTGGTACATTGAGTACATTTTAATGCCAACACTTTCATACTTTTACTCAAGTACATGTGAGTACTTTTTCCACCACTGCTAACTGACCCTTCTTTGTAAATACCCTTTATTTTGCATTGTTGTTTTTGTTTACAACTGTTTTTTTTTCTGATGTTATCTACTGCATAGTACCGTGTTCTATCTGTCTGTCATTCAACGTAACTTTTTTTTGTTTCCTTTTAGTTGACCTTGTGCCATTGAACTGTACTGTCATGAAACTGTACCTTTCCCTATGCAAACTTCTAATAAATACTTCAATCAATCAAAGCATTCATAAGAAAGAGTCCTATATCAGTGCAGTGCAATTGCTCTATTGAACTATCTCAATTGCTAATCTTGTTTTCACACACATCAGCACCTTTGGCACACGCACCGCTTTCATGAAGTCAAATCCTGTTTCAACTTCATTATATTAAGTGGAAACATGCTCCATATTTGTGCATCGACGCGTACACTTACAGTACCTAACCTGAGGCACTGTCCATGTTAGTAGATTGCAATCCCCTTATGAAAGCTAATAAATCACGGTTTTCGGTACAAGTACAATACAATAAACCTCCAGGACATTTTGTGGGGAAAAAAATGTCTATAAATAATTTGAGTAATGATGTAAAGTGTGGTTTTCGCAATGAAATCTTTGCATCCTACGAATTCAATTATTATTATTATCATTTTACGACCCTGAAACAGGAGCACTTCGACAGAAATGAAGCTTACAAAAACAAGCAAACAGAGAAACCTAATGTAAACCTTGGGTAAACATTGGTATTCATGCGAGGCAAATATTTTTGGACATAATCGTTGCTGTCAGGCAGAAACCTCTTAATGTATCTCCATATTCTTTTTTTTTCAACGTAAAGTAATGCCCTAAATGATCATACAACAGCATCAAAAGTAGAAGATGTGGAAATCACCTGTTTCGACACCAACAAGGCCCACCAAAATACATTTTTGTAAAAAGTTTTTTTTTTGCCAAAAATCGTATGATATTTAGTCAACTAACGAAAACCTTTCAGATGACTAAAGTATGGCTAAAGCACCATAACTGTGATATGGAAGTCTGCAAATAAAAATGAAGTGAAAGGACTCTGAGGACATACTGTACTGCTGTAAAGGTCACTCTGGAGACCATGTGTCACGGGTGCGTACTGTAGAACAGAACACTGCGATGATTACCACCCACTTATTAGCAGCACCCATGTACCAGCCTGCTCTCTCACACACTGAGCAGCATGGATTCAATTTAAGTTCCCCGATCCACCAGTGACCCAGAGAGTGGGAGATGGAAAATGCCAGATGGAAAATGATGAAGTGTAAATTTCAGAGAGAGAGAGAGAGAGAGAGAGAGAGAGAGAGAGAGAGAGAGAGAGAGAGAGAGAGAGAGAGAGAGAGAGAGAGGGAGAAGGGGGCTGTGCCAGGGAGAAGAATTCTGTAATTATGAGATCCCAATTATTTTCTAAATAAATCCCCCCCTTTTTGTTATGTAGCCTACTGTATGGTGTAAGTGTATAGTGAGTATAGTTCTCAAACGTTTTAATGTCGAGGACTGGAAACCGTGTATGTCCAAAACCGTTCGTTTTGTAATTATAATTTTTAAAATTATTTAAACAAGTGAAAATAGCCGATCTACAAGCACACAGGGCCTTGCAACGCGTGTGTAGATCTGCTATTTTCACTAGCTTTGTGCAACAGTCTTGTATGATGAAGCAAGGGCTTTACTTTACGAAAAAACGTACTGAAACTTGGAGATACCGGTACGAGGTTTCTGCCCGACAGTGACGATAATGCCCCACAAATCCAAAGTGCAGTAACTACGTTTTTGGACACACTGACTTATGTATCCCAAGGGTCAAATTAGCCTTTGTGATTTTGTGGATTAAACAATTACCTCCGGAACAGATGTACAATTGGTGTAATATCACTTATACAGTATGCCGATAACCCATTTGGCTGACCAATTGAAACACCTTTAATCCCTTTTCTCAGTTAAATTATTTGTGTCCCGGGCTTTGGCTTTCTAGGGCCGTCCCAAACTTTTTTCGGGTAAAGGACCCTCATCTGCAAATGTTTTGTGCCAGGGACCCCAGAAGAGAAGATTTATAAAAAATAAAAATAAAATGTAACTACTGTAGGCCTACTTTTCCTTCCACACGCTACGTCCTACCGGGGACCCCCCCCCCCGGCTCACTCCTCGTCAGTCAGGTAACCTCGCCTCACCAGGCTTTCCCCTGAGAGAAAGCCTGGTCTTCGTTTACTAAACCGGCCGTTTGATCCGGTCGGGAGCGGAAGAGCTCCTACGTTTTTCTGTAGTCCAAAACGGACTACACTTTGGCCGGAAACAACGACCGGAAACAGTTTCAACCCAGTTTAGCGCATGCGCAAGTAGTTTGCGCATGCGCAAGTACGGGTTAAAACTGTTTTGGACTACAGAAAAACGTAGGAGCTCTTCCGCTCCCGACCGGATCAAAAGCCCGAAATTGGAAGCCAGCCCAGGCTATCAGTCAGGGGATATCTTCAGAAATAGTGTAAAATCCTGTAATAAATTCCTCACCAAAAAATGTCTTCACCAATGTGTTTGTAAAGGTGTCTAGTAACACATCTCACAAAGACTGAAATTCAGTTTCCCTAGGAGAATCCTTGACAGCTGCTGAAAGTTGGGGTGCCATTGGATAAAACACACCAAAATAAATATGCTTTAAGTAGCATGTGAGGGGTCTAACTAGGGGTTTTCATGATTCTGAATCCATTGCAAGCATTTTTTTTTTTGCACAAAAAACATTCCTTGGGTTAAAAAAAGGCCCCACAAAACTATGGTTTAGTGATGAGTCATCACTTTTCACAGTCTTGTGGGAGCCACCTTCACCCCAAGGAATGTTTCCCATGTATTTCCTGCGATCGGATAAAAAGGCTTCTTGTTAAAGAACACAGAGGATACGAGTAATCATAGAATGCCGTACTGTATTTAGACAGGTGTGAGACTGTATAAAGCACTTTGTTTGTGAAATCTGAATGATGGTGTAGTTGTAGGGGGCTAAATAAGTCGCTCTGCCCGAACCCATGTAAACACGGGAACATGACGGTCGGGGCTTGGTCTCTACGACCATGCGTGAGCTACGATGGGCTAAAATCGCTTTGGGAAATTTGGCCAATATCTCTAACCGCACGCTGGACTAATGAAACGTTGGACTTTGGTAATGCTCCGAGTTAGGGCAGGGGTGTCGCACCCAATTCTGGGCCCTGGGTATAAGGATTCACAACGTTATTTTGTGCTTTAACTATTGAAAAATTGCAGATATACAAGCGCACTTGGTGCCGCGCTACAAGCTTGTAGATTTTGAAAATGTGTCTTTGAAGGTTTTTTTTAAAAACCTATGTTTCTATGTCAGTGGTGCTCAAACGTTTTCATGTGAAGGACCCCCAAAATGACATGTATTTGGCCACGGACAGCCATCTCAAAACATTTAGTTCCAGGGATCCCCCAGAAGCAAAATTTTAGTTAAAAAAAAATACATATTCAAAGATTTGCACACATTTTCACGACTTTTCAAAAATAGCAGATCTACAAGCTCGCAGCGCAGCACGGTGCCGCGCTGTGAGCCTGTATATCTGCTATTTTTCAATAGCGAAAGTATAAAATAATTAAGTCCCCCCCCCCCCCCCCCCCCCCCCCTGTGATGCCCCTGGAATTGGGTTAGGTTTAGGGTATAGTTGCAAAAAAAGAGAACTGCCAATCACAGCGACTTCTGGCCAAATCACTGGAGGGTTTGCCTAGAACCGCGTTGGGATCCATAATAACACTCCCCAGGTTGCTTCTTACCTAACGGTGACATCTCCGGCACCCCCGCCAGGTAGGGCCCGTCCAGGAACTTGGGCTCGTTGTCGTTGATGTCCTGCACCTTGACCACGAACTCGGAGCGGGGCTCCACGGGCACGTTGCTGAGGCGGTCCACGGCCTGGGCGGACAGCGTGTAGTAGGCCTGGGCCTCGCGGTCCAGCCGCTTGGTGGCGTGGATGTCCCCCGTGTTCTCGTCGATGGTGAAGATGGACGTGGCGCCCTCGCCGGAGAGCACGTACTTCACCTTGCCGTCGCCCTTGTCCACGTCCGAGTGTAGCTGTGAGGGGGAGGAGAGGACGCGATCTTGTAAATAAATAATATAATTCATTTTATTCATAACGCGCCATACATTCTTGCAAATTTCAAAGTGCTACAGGGTTTAAAAAAAGATGTAGGCCACGCTTCAGAGCCCGGACAAAGACAGATGTTGGAGCTTAGCTCCTTCCAGGAGCACCGCTCAAAAACAGCATAGGCAACTAAACAATTATATGGGACCCAACTAGGCTAGACTAAAGTGCCAAATTAAAACTAGGTAAAAACAGGGCGAAGACAAAGAATAATTAAGAAAACGTTTTGGTGGGTTTTTAGTACATTTTGGAGCGGTGCTAACCACTCCAAAATGTGACTTTGTCTGTATGTGTTTTACCAAGTGTTTTTTTTTCTTTCTTTTTAATACTGATGTCGTCACAGATCCAAGTGTTTTTTCCATCATATCAAATACTAAATACACATGGCGTCATGTGGGTCTATCATAGTCGTCGTCATCATCATCAGCATCAGCAGCACCGCTCACTTCACCCGGGTGTGATTCATAAAAGCATCAGTGGACTGTGGTGCTCTCAGGTGTTCGGGGAGTGCATTCCACAGACTCATGCTGGGATACCCGACCGTAAACCCATCGGGGTGGTCAGGCTTCAATTAAATTCGGTCATATTTTGATATAGCCTACGACATACATCATGGGTAACCAGTCCGCTCGTCCAATTTCACACTTTTTTTCCGCCAACCTCATGCCGACCTCTCCAGTCTAGGACCTGGCTAAGCTATTTACTGTATGCGCTTAATTTAGGAGAGAATATCTCAACTGTTCTTTGCTAATACGACCCCAAGGAACAACATATGAACTGTGCAAAATTCTCTATCCGGGACGAAATACCCGAAAATGACCACACCCTTTAAAAATGACCGCAACTTCCAACATGGCTCCATCTTCTAAACCAGGAGTAAGTAACCTGCTGTTATAGAGACACATATGGCTTAGGTCCTCTCCCAGGGCTCCCAGTTGCTTGGGCAAAGAAGTATGTGAAAGATAATTATCAAAATAAAACGTTATTATTGCAGAAGCCATAGTTATTCTAAAGTAAGCTGAACACATGGATGTTTGTGTTTAAGTATGTAGGAGTAGAAAGGTGCCAAAGTTTTGAGGAGAACTTGATATAGTATGATAGATAAATAATGACAATATCATACGTTCAGGCGAGCCCACAATAACTTACTGTGTGCTCGCCCACAGTAAGAAACTAAATTATTGAAGGAAAATAAAGAATATATTAATGCTTGGATATGTTGCTTGCTTTCACCAACAATGCATGCTGGCTTACTGGTGTACGAGAAATTGGCAAACAATAAAAAATAAAAAATAATAAAAAAGTTATATTGAAAGACCAGAAAAGGCACAAATGAATATATAAAGCAAAAAACCTTTTGCGGCTCCAAACAGATTTTTAATAAACTTTTGGGCCAAAAATGTTGGCATCTATCTAAAGCACCCTAATGTACTTCTTGCAAATGGACACTATGTATCTTAACCATTGTATCACATAGATGTAATTTTATTTAATAATAGAATAATAGAACAATATAAGCATATAACTCATCCCTAATTACACAGCTACAGCCAGTATATGTGCAACAATGTTCTGCATAGAATACAATACCGTCATAATAACTAGCCAAAGATGTACAGAAGAGAATTTGAACAATATTATGATCAGAACATGTAGTCCTTGGGCTGGACGAGATATCGGTACCGCTGAGGGGGCAAAACCTTACCTATACTAAATAGTTTTTAGGGTCAATATAAGTAAATTAAAATATGATAGACTTTCCATAGGAGTAGCTTTTTATATTTTTTGCCATTTTGTTATTTTCCTCTATAGGCGGATTTTCATTCATGCATATCTTGTTATTGGCTCATGTTCAGGACATATTGCAAGGTTTTATATTATATGTTTGGTATTATTTTTAAGGGGACACTTTGAGCTTTAATTCAAGCCCTTTTGTGTATGATAAGTACAGTGGTCACTGGAGCTCTTCAAAACTTTAATAACTCAGATTTTCCCACAATTTCCGCCTAAACCATATATTTTATTTTAGTTCTGTGGCATCAAGAAACATCAGAGACACAAAACACAACAACTAGAATACAGACAAGACCCCAAGGATTCAGGAAATGTATAATTTACCCACAGTATTTCATTCTGAGGTGGTCATTTTCATCCAAATTAGATACAGTCTTTTCGGTGCACGGCTCAAAAGAACATGCGAGGTGAAGAAGTTGCCAGCACTCAAGGAATCTCCTTTTCTTTTTTTAAAGTTTTATTTACCTTACAACAAGCTCAAAACGGACGCGTTTCGACCATCTAGGTCTTCATCAGCGTTTGAAGACCTAGATGGTCGAAACGCGTCCGTTTTGATTCTGTTGTGAGGTAAATAAAACATTTTATATGTAGACTATCTGCTATGAAAGAAATACATTATGCTATTTACAATTTGATCCATGCTCAGCTCTGCACCAAGCAAAGATACTGGATTGGTTTTAAAAATGTAGACAAAAGACACTGGTGTCTACATGACAAGAAAGAGACTGAGGAGAAAGTGGTACAGTCAGCTGGGGCCTCAGGGAATGCCAGTTTTTGGAGGGGCACAAGGCCAAACCGAGGTGCAACGAAAGCCATGGCCTTCTTGGCCTCCCTGAAATTCCTTCCCTGATAGTATGCTCTAAATAAACTAGTGGTTCTCAAAATGTGTAGTTTCAAGAACGGAGAACCTCTATAACTCTGAGAGGGTACAAATGTAACCACATTATGTGTCCATTAGGTTCCATTTTCACACTCCCAGAGTTACAGAAGGAGTTATATTGCATGATTGTTTGAATATATGAGCCATTACTTTGGCACCCAAGGTGATCAATCACCAGTCTGGTTTGGGACAGTGAATGTGTTGGCACAAAGAGGAGACCTGGTTAACTCCACAGCTACACCCCTGCTCATTCACACCACATAGCTGGGGCCAGTAATCGGACGTGGGACCTTCAGTGTCCCAGGTGGTCTCTCAGTTACGGCCATCCATTGCCTTATGGATGGAGAACAGGGTCTCCATTTACAAACTTATGGAAAGTAGTCTTTTTGCCAAGACCAAAATCTGAGAAGTCTTGTCCATTGTAGATGGCAGTTTTAAAGAATACTGTATGACAGCAACCATTTAAAAGAACATCTGCCCCAAATGACCAACTTTCTTAGAGCACTGGTTATCAAAATTGGGGTCCACAGAGAGAGTCTAAATGGACCCTTCTATGTCTGTAACTCTGGAAGTGTGCACATAGAACCTAATGGAAACATAATGTGGTTACATTGTACCCTCTCAGAGTTATGGAGGTTATTGAAATTAAAATGTTTGACAACCACTGTCTTAGAGCATACTAACACATCATTGGGCAGCAGTGGCTCAGGAGGTAGAGGCAGCTTGGGAAATGGAACGTTCCTAGTTCAAAACCCGGGTTCCCCCGGAGTTGGTATCAAAGTGTCCTTGAGCAAGACACTGAACCCCTAATCGCACCCGATGAGCAGGTTGGTGCCTTGCCATGGTTTCCATCAGTGTGAGAGTAAATGTTTGAATGTTAAGTACATTGTAAAGCGCTATATCCACCTGTTTCCGCGGGAGTTTACTGGAGATTATTTGGACCTGTTTGGACCACACTTCCGGTTTAACAGCAGACATACAAGCTCACGTCGCGTCGCAGATGCAACCCATTGTGAGCTTGTAAATCACACTCGGCTGCGGCGCCGGAAGCTCGGTACAGCTTCTGCGCAATGCACTATGGGGCGTTGGAAACTTGTGGATAGATGCAGTCCATTTACCTTTATGGTCTGGATGGGAAAAGAAGAGGGTATGGTAGCCATGAGCTGGGGCTGAAACCTGAATGAATGTTTCTCTAGCCTAGACGGTCTCATGAAGGTCATTCATATCTGCTGCTCTCTGTATGTAAATGTATTACTGTCTGTGGACCATGTCAACTTCTTAAGGAATGTGACAATCCGTATAAGTTTCTTCCAGAGGAGTCAGAATATGGCAACGAACAGTGCATACATAAGACAACAAGTGCCTACAGGGCTAGTAGATCTGGCTTACAGGATAACTTGACTACTTTGTGGTTATTTAAGAGATTAAAATACTAATACATATTATACATGCTTCCAAAAGTGTTTCCTAGTTTTGACATTAAATGTGAGAGTTAGTGTTATTTATTGTTTGTAGTATAGTAGTATAATGGGACATCATCTTGGGAGGGACGCCATCTTGCATTTGGCATTAACATTTGATTAACTGGTGTTAATTTCACTGATTCAGACACATTCCTTGAACCCCAAAACCTTGGGTTAAACACCAAAACCACCTTTCTAGGTTGCATAATAATTGAGATATAGCCATTTTAAGCTCCCGGCAGCCATCCTGGGTGCCATCTTGAAAATGATGCCTTTATGGTAAATATATTTTCCTGATTTTTCAGTTCTCAAGCATGCCTAAAGGTAAAAGAACCAATTGAAACACTTTTGTATCAATGTTTAGGGAGGTTTAATGCTATTCTTTCATATAGGCCTATTGACCTGTATTTCTCATAGAAAGTGCCTGTTTAAGATAAGGCTGAAGATTACCACCTCAGAATGAAATACTGTTGGTAAATTATACATTTCCTGAATCCTTAGGATCATGTCTGTATTCTAGTTGTTGTGTTTTGTGTCTCTGATGTTTCTTGATGCCACAGAACTAAAGGAAAATATATGGTTTAGGCGGAAATAGTTATTTTTATGTATTTATTAAAGGTTTGAAGAGGTCCAGTGACCACTGTACTTATCATACATATTCACAAAAGGGCTTGAATGAACGCTCAAGGTGTCCCCTTAAAAATGATACCAACCATATAATATAAAACATTACAGTATGTCCTGAACATAAGCTAATAGAAATATATGTACCTGTGTCTAAAATGCAAATTTTCAAAGGGGGATGGTAACTTTAGCAGCTGATAACACCACTTAAGCTACCTGTCTGCAAGGTCTATCATATCAAAACTTAATCTAGAGATGTATAGGAATATAAAAATCACAACTAGAATTTGCCCACCCAGGTGGTACCGATATGTCAAATGTTGAGTATGAGCCTAAGGACTAATGTGATCAGAATATTATATCAGAATGTGTGTGTGTGTGTGTCATAATTATGCATTTGGTGTACAGCAGCCTGATAACAACACCTTTGACTAGTGTGATAGTATAAACTAAGTGCTGAACATTGTTACACAATACTGTACTGGCTGGGTCTAAACTTACTGAGGTTACGTTAAGAATACCAGGCAGAGACTATTCTACCGTTCCACCGGATAGGCGGCCGAGGCGAATGTAAGAGCAGACTGGTATTCGCGTCATACAACTGACTTTCGCTAAAGAAACTTTCCAACACTTAAGCCCTTTGCACACAGGCGCGTTTATCCGCACGGATAAAACGGACAATTTCATTTTTTTAAAGAAAACAATGATTCTCTACGACCTCATGCACACCGGATCCGAATTAGCCGTGCGACGAGTGGCTGCGGCCGTGCGTTTTTTTCTCGATCGAACCCAGTTCGATTTGTGCGTCTTGTCACATGCGGTAAAAAACTCATCACTCCTTTTATGACTCCTTTTGGGATCCGCAGCGCCGATTACGCACAGCATTGCACACCAAATCCAATGCGTTTTATTCATGCAGCAAACGAAAAAAAGGCAACTGTCCTGTGTGCAAAGGGCTTTAGTGTTGGAACATCGGTGCGGTGGAGCTGCTCTTAAACCCTTTAAACCCTTGACCCTATAACCTGGGCTCTATACTAAGGGATGCTCCTTTTTTACATCTAGCTGCACCAAATCTCTTCAAAAATACCCTGATCTACTGTACAAGCGCACAACAACGTTCCGCAATGCCACACATTGTGAGCTTGCAGATCTACTATTTTTGTAGATATGGTCTTTCCAACTGGGCCACAATGGACACAAGCCCCCCTGGCTTTTGGTGTTATCCTTTTATCATAACTTTTGACTATACTACTTGTACTGTTAATCATAAGCATTCCTTCAATCAAACAATCAATCAAAACTGAATTTGGATCGTTTTACGTTTGGAGAAGAAATGAATTTACTCGCTGTGGATTATGATCTTTGCGGCCAAAACCTATAAAGTCGTAGACAATCTGAATAAACCAAAGACGGACAAAAATGTATCAGGTACATTGTTATCTTACCTCAGAATACCAATCAATGATGTGCTGTCGAGAATGTCCCCCTAAAACTCGGTTCAAAACTTGAAGCCACCATCCTCTCATTATCTGCACTTGACCAAGCGGCCACACACAAGGGAGTGAAGTACTTTAAGACATGTTGTGCCAGCCTATAAATATACTTACTGTATATATATATAGCCTATACGTACTGTGTTTATAATTGTCACTATAATAATGCTACTGTACATTATTAAGTGTCACTGTCAAAACTATAACAGTTAAAAAAGTTTTGTGAGCTGCAGTTAAAAAGTCTGCTCCTATTTACGTAGCATGCTTGCTACTCTAACTAAGTACATTTACTCAAGTACTTTAGATTTTTTTTTTTATTTTTTTTTTCCTTTACTGGATTATTTCCAATTTTACTTTTACTTCTACTCCACTACATCTCATCTTACTTAAGTAAAACATGTGAGTACTTTTCCCCCCACTACTCAGAAGGTGTTGCCATTGTTCTGTACTTCAGTGGTGGTACTTCAAAATAATTATATTTTAACTGGGGACAGATTGTTTAAGGTCTTACTAAATAATACAGCTCCTGGTTGTAGGCAAACCAGAGTTCGAGTTATGTGGGAGCCAGTAGGGGCTTAGCTCCCATAGTTAAAGTCTGGGACCCCATAGTCAACAACCCCCTTTGGGGTCTCTTTTTTTCTAAGTGTGTATTTTTTTTTTTTTTTTTTTTCGTTTTCTTTTTTTTTATGTTCCATTGGAAGAATTTATATTATTTATGTTAACTAGATATACTAAATAAACATGTTAGACAGTAAGACTAAACAATGACATCACACCGTTTAATCCTACTATTAATTTTATTATTATAAATCAGGCGCATTTAATGTGGGGTGTGAGTCTTCCTTTACCGTCCGGGTTATAACACACTCGCTGCAATGGTTCCTACTTCCTACCTTTCCCCTAACCTCGCCTACCAGGCTTTCTTTCCCCATAAGCTAGGAACCACTGCGTCGAGTGTCTGTTCTAGCCACGGCCCGGACGGCAAAGGAAGGCGGACACTCGGACAGCAACAAACAACCAAACAACGCTGTCTTGTGAGCAAGACTGTAGCCTGTGCCCGTGACATTGTTTTTTTTAGTAAATAAATATGAACCCGACCCGCCTTGTTTTGAGAAAGAAAAATACCCATTTTAGCCGACTTTATGCTACCAGAACGGGAACTTTTGGCTGGATGGCTCAGAGCTCAGATCATCAGATGGAGGAATTGGGAACTGGAGGCTGAGCAATAATGGTGAGTTAATATGAACAGAAAAGACTGCCTGGAGTTGTCAACATAGCCAATGTGAAGCCCGAATTAATATTGTGAAAGGAAAAATATGATTTAATATAGGAAATACCCGTTTTAGCCGACTTTATATCCGCGAAATACCCGATTTAATATGATTTAATATAGGAAAGTACCCGTTTTAGGCGACTTTATATCCGCAATTACCCGATTTTTTTTCGCCGCCGCCGGGCTCCCATAGCTCTGTGGGTATAACTCGATCACTGAGGCAAACTGAATGATCAATACACTTTTGTGGAAGATGTGCGAAGCGTGCTCAGCCAGCAGTTGGTGTCTGTGTCAAACACTCTAATGCTCTTTAATAAAACGTACTGGTCCCCTAAGCCCCCAGATACAAACATCTTTGTACCGATGATGGTGGCAGAGTGACTTTGAGGTGTATGAGTGCTCTGGTGTTAATTAAAGACCAAACCATTGTGGTGTACCATGGTGTCCAACTTGTACATGTCATTAGTGCATCCAGTCTGGGTCAATCCTCCATGGATATACAGATCCTTCTCGAAAAATTTGAATATTGTGTTTAAGTAAAACTTCTTGAAACTGTCATATATTTCTTGAAACATTCAAATATTCTAGACACAATGGACATTCAGTGAATTATTCCAAACTTGTTTTTGTTAAAATTTTGAATTTTTATGGCATGCAGCTCATGAATATCAAAAGTCCATATTTCAAAATATTACAACAATATTACACAAGACCACTCAAAACAAGGATTTATAATAGAGAAATGTCAACCTTCTGAAGTCAGAGTTGCTTGAAGTCCAGTAGGAAGTTTCCGAAGTCAGTTATGATTTGGGGTGCTAGGGCATCTACAATGCTTTTTCACACAATATTCACATTTTTCGAGAAGGATCTGTATATACTAAGGCTGGGACTTTAACTGATTAATTGCGATTAATTAATTACAGAAAATTAACGCGATTAAAAAAATTAACGCATTTTAATCGCACTCAGTTTTTGCACCACATAACCTTCAGTTTCGGGCATACTGATCATAGCGATGCACCAACCAAGAAGAGACAACAAACGCAAAGGGAGAAGTAGCCGATCAGAGCGCTTTCCTTGGCCCAGTGGATGTGAAATTTAGATTTAAAAAACTCACTTGTTGATTCACACAACAAAATGTGTTTTACTTGAAAAAAGATGCTTCTCAGGTCAAATATCGATGTGCGATTAAGATGAGATTAATTGCAATTAATTAATCACAGACCCTGTAATTAATTAGATTAAAAATGTTAATCGCATCCCACCCCTAGTATATACATGACTTTTTATTTCCACACTGGGTGTGCATAAGATTTATTCTGTCTATCTAACCAAGACTAGGTTAGTTCCCATTAGGCGAGTCAAGCACATACGGTATAGGCTTTGTCTGTAGTCTCTGTACTGACACTTTGCTTAGTGATTATGCTTCGATAAGCATAAGATATTCAAATGTTGTTACACTTTGATTTACGTGACTTTATGTGTGTGTGAGGCTTGCGGTTTGGGTTTTGGAAACTAACACTAGGCTGTGACACTGTCTTAGCTGTTATTGTCATGCAATCAGATATTTCCACCATGGCCAGATTATTGTTTAACATGCACAAATATGTGTGCTGTACAGCTGCAGTGTTGGTGGCAGTTTCTCCCTGTGTTGTAAATAGATTTACCATGGAAATAAGTCTCTGAGCAAATATTTGACGTGGACTTTAATGAGCAACCAGTTACAGTATGTGTGCATGAAGTAGCCTGCTCTAGCTGTGCCGCAGGGATATTGTTGTGCATGTAGGCAGTGGTGGAAAAAAAGTACTCACATTCTTTGCTTAAGTAAAAGTATCAATACTGCAATGTAGAACAGGGATGTGCTGGGCCCCTGATTCAGCCCGGGAAAAAGAGTTGGAGAGGCCCTCATTGCGCGCTATAGAGAGAGATCTCTCTATAGCGCTGCTGCTACTTTGTCATTTCAGATCATGACAAGTGACAAGCCAGCAGGCCAATTACATGAGTTATATTTCGTCATTGTGGGGTGGAAACCTTGTATGTACAAAACCGTTTGTTTTGTATTTATCATTTTAAAAATGATTTAAACTTGTGAAAACAGCCGATCTACAAGCACACAACGCCTCGCACCGCAAGGCGTTGTGTGCTTGTAGATCGGCTGTTTTCACTACGTTTGAGCGACGGCCTTGTATGATGAAGCAGGGCTTTGCTTCGCGAAAAAAATTACAAATTTGAAACTTGGAGATACAAGGTTTCTGCCCGACAGTGACGATTTACTTTGTTGGCCGCTCAGCCCCCAAAATGGAACGAAGGCTGGCATTTTATTTTATTTTTTTCCTAATGGCCGGCCGGGAATGAACCAACCATTCGGGAGTTGTCCCGCTTTTCCCAATGGCCAGCACGTCCCTGACCGGTACTCTGTTAGGGTACAGTCACACCAAATTACTAGGGGTGTAACCATACATTTTAACAGCGATACGATACGCATCATGATACGTGGTTAACAATACGATACATGGACGATATTGGTTCATTCATGGCGATACGATATGATACGATTCGATTAAATTATTTAAAATCGATATAGTAACTATTTAACAAAGAAATTAAATCTGTGTAAAACGTGTAAAAAATCTATTATGGAAGAAAATGCTGTGATTATTTAGCAAATACATGGTTAGGGGTGTGTGGTGAACGACAAAACGAGTGCTCTTACCACGATCTAACTGAGTTACCCAATCTAACTGTAATATATATATATATATATATATATATATATATACACATATATATATATATATATATATATATATATATATATATATATATATGACAATCGGTTGACCTATTCTAATATTAACAACGTGTAAACAGGATTACAGTAACAGTTTCATTGCTTTAGGAAAATGCGGATGGCCCCTTATGAGCCACTTAGGGTGCTGTATTATTACACGCTACAAGTTATTAAAAGTCAACACATTTATAGGTTTAGAGAAATGATTGCCTGGATGCTGCTGGTTATGTTGACACACTGAGGCTACCTTATCGAGTAAGAAAGACTCCAAAGGTCTTTTATTAATGGAATCCCTCTGCCTCGGTTGATGAATGACAGGTTGGAGGGCATTAATGATCGCATTGGCTGCGTCGTCATGCCCTCGCATGCCTCTCTCCGCTGCTTCTTATAGAAAAAGGAGCTCTCTCCCTCCATGTTTATTCACTGTGGCCCTGCCTGCCTGCCTGTCAGCCAGGCACACTGGAGGTAAATTGTCAGGCCGTGTTGAGAGAGTCAACATTTAATCTTGAGCAAGTCATCCGCGGCAAGTTTGTTTCCGGTAAACACCTCCAACGGGAAGGACAAAAGGCATGACGGGCACCACGGAGCATGCAAACTAGAGGCTGGGGGCTCATGGGGTCAAACTTGGTTGTAGTGTATTCTGCGTAATGCTGAGTACTTTTACGTTTTGTACTTTAAGTAGAACAATCGGTTGCAAAGAAGCAGGGATGTGCTGGCCATTGGGAAAAGCGGGCCAACTCCCGAACGGCCGGTTCATTCCCGGCCGGTCCAGTCATTTAGGAAAAAAATTAAAAATAAAATGCCGGCCAACAAAGTAAATCGTCACTGTCGGGCAGAAACCTTGTATCTCCATGTTTCAAATGTGTAAATTTTTTCGTAAAGCAAAGCCCTGCTTCATCATACAAGGCAGTCGCACAAAACTAGTGAAAACAGCCGATCTACAAGCACACAACGCCTCGCGGTGCGAGGCGTTGTGTGCTTGTAGATCGGCTGTTTTCACTAGTTTAATTCATTTTTTAAATGATAAATACAAAACAAACGGTTTTGGACATACAAGGTTTCCACCCGACAACGACGAAATATAACTGATGTAATTGGCCCACTGGCTTGTCACTTGTCATGATCTGAAATGGCAAATCTTTGAGTAGCAGCAGCGCTATGGAGAGAGATCTCTCTATAGCGCGCAATGAGGGCCTCTCCAACTCTTTTTCCCGGGCTGCATCAGGGGCCCAGCACGTCCCTGCAAAGAAGTAGTTACATGCTGCAAGGCGTTGCAAGGAGTTGCATTGGTGTGGAGCTGCTTTTAGATGCCAATACTTTTGTACTTTTACTCAAGTTTTTATTTATATTTTTTACATTTTTAGTAATTTCTACATTGTGGTGTTGATACTTTTACCTTAAACATCTCAGGACTTCCTCCACCATTGCTTTTTAACCCGCACTTTGCATGTCAGGAGGGAAGAACACAGGAAGGTAGAAACTGGCTTTGCATTTCATCTCCAAATCTAATCCGCACCGAGAACGATATAAAATATGTATGGGCTCGGAAACTCTTATTAAAAGTACCCCCAAGTCCGCTTTTTTTTTTCCTTTCTTTTTTCCTCCTGTTAATCTAAACCATTTTTAAACCGTCACTGCCCATTTTCAGGTGCCTATTTCAACTTTCTACTGTTATTACCTTGACGGAGGCACCATAGTTCCCATAGTTGCTTCTCTTGCAAAAATGTAAATACCTCCCCTCAGTAGTTACCTCCCTCTGCCTCCCTTGAGGTAAATAGAATGCAACGGGTGCATGCAGTGTTGCCATGTCTGCTAAGCGACTTTGTTTGTTTTCTGTAAAGTCGCTTGTACAATTTACAATTAAGGCATTCTGCAGACTAAACTCAAATAATCTATAATCTGTGCATTGCCACAACCTGGCATCAGTCTGCATAATATGCTATCTAAATTACATTTTAGCCCTTGCATAAGACTAAAATGAGCCCCATGCAAGATTAGTTTTGTCTCATTTTTACCTTGTAATTCCTCTATACCTCTATTCTATGTCACCCTAAATGCTAAACCCTCACCCTAAACCCACGAATTGCATGTAAGGAAACTTGCTAATTTCCATAATTGGTATTTTGGGGACGCTACTCACTACCCATAATGCCAACTCCTTTATTTGCGCTTGGAGGTGTGGCCGTGGGCGTGTTGTTGCTATTTCCCTAAAATTGGTATTTTGGCAACATTTAGGAAAGCGGATTTCGGATGATAAAACCTCCCGCTATGGCACCCGCTCTGCCACTTCGTTTGGAGAGCGAGCGACGTTGACAATGGCCGCTGGAGTGAGGCGCGGTGGGCAGCGCACAATGACATTCGGAGGTCTCCTTCTGACCTAATTATCCATGAATCTCAGCGGTTCTATTTTTACCATAATCAACAGAAGTAAGTGTCAATTCCTTGTCTCATTTTCAATGCAAGTAGGAACATGAGCCTAGATGTTATTTAGTGCGGAGTTGTCCTTTAGCGTCTGCTGAACCTGGTGCTGTTTACATTTCTGACTAATAAAATATTCAATCGATCAATCAGTCAATAAGTCAATCAATCAATCAATCAATCAATCAATCAATCAATCAAATGTTTCAAAAAACATTCCACATTTTGGTTTTGGAAATAGCAGATCTACAAGCTCGAGCTTGTAGATCTGCTATTTTCAAAATGCCGATGTCGTATGACGATAATAACAGTCTCTTTTTAGGGGGGCTTGTTTTCATAGACGCTTGTTTCCTCGGCAATATCTGGCAGTGCAGCTTTCACGGCGGTGGTGCAGGGCTCACAGGCGGCACTGTTGTTGGCAGCAAACAGATCTTTGAGAAAGGGGGTGCAGTGGGTGGGCAGGGGTATATCAGAACACAAGGGCCCTTCTAAAAAATCAGTGCTGACACTTATCACCACTTTGTATGCACACAGCTCTCCTGAGACGAGCCTGTTAGCTTTGCGCGGCTTTGTTTACATCGTAGTGTGAAGGAGGAAGCTAGCTGGGAAGTAAATATAAATATATCTTTTTTGGGGGGAGGAGGTTGAGAAGTGCTTACAAAAGCTATTGTTCTCTTCCTAGTCTCCAGCATAGTCAGACAACTATTCCACAATCTCTGAATGCTACATAGCATATAGAAGTGGGCGTGGTTTATTGGTGCCTCAAAAAAATAATAATCATCCATTCATTTTTCCTATAGAGATTTAAAAATGTATCGATATCAATTATTTTAAGAATCAAGACATCCAGGATCCTGGTGAATCATGTCCATAAAACAAAGTATTACTTATTATTTATTGGAAAAAAAAGTATTAATTAAATATTAAAATATTTGCTATGCTCTAGTCTGGAACTACACCTTCCGAAATCTGAGTAATGAAGCTGCCATCTGTTTGTCATTTTGTCTTGCACAACCGGACGTCGATGGTGACTATTCTGCCCAACGGGCACCGGTCTATAGTGCTTAGATTATTTAGATTTAAAGACGAAACAGAGGCGTCACACTTTTAGACTTGATCATTTTCAGAGCTTCAGTTGCTCCAGTCTGTATGGCGGAAATTTGCCGCTGGAAATTCTGGGAGGAAAAAGTCTGGCAACACGAGACTTGGCTACGGTAAATGCATCGCAAAGCTCTCGTTCTCTTCCTACCACAAGGTTCACTCCTATCGCGGTAGTGCTACAACATCACACAACATTTTCAAACAGACTTTCGGAGTGAAACACTCAGATTTTTGGAGTTTTAGCATTGTGTTCTATACAGCATGCATGGGGAGAGCTTACACGTCTGACATGTTCTCCTATTGTAGCCCCTGTTGTGAACTTGGCACAGAAAGCGAGAGAAATTCTAGAGGCCTTGAATTTAAAAAAAAAGGGGAAAAAAAGAAAAAGGAAAAGGAAAAAAAAAACATGTTTAATTAATAAATCATGTATACAACCCCCAAGAAAGATGTTTTCAGGCTCTGTATTTCCCCCTCTCTCAGGGGTTAGTATAAGATTCCTCTTCTGTTCAACAGACTGTGTTGCTGAGAGCCTGCATGCAAACTAAAGTCCACACCCAGGAGCGTCCTGTGAGCAATAACACTGGATGCGGAATGCTCAGCAGAAGCACCTTCATCAACAACCGCCCTCCAGATATTCCACAGTGTGGTTTGAACCCGGCGTCGAGTGTAAAGGGAGTTTCCGCAACAGTGGTGGTGGAAAAAGTACTCACAAGTTTTGGTGAAAGTGAAAGTATCAATACTGCCATGTAGAAGTTAAAGTCTGGTATTCAACATGTACCTGAATAATCGAGCACTAAAGTATCGGCATCAACATCATACTTAAAGTACCAAAAGTAAACATACTCATTACCCATTTCACAAGTTTTCAAATGTATAAAATGTGTACAAATTTTATGAAAATAGCAGATCTACAAGCTATGAAGTGGTTGATATATGTTTTACTCAAAATGGCAAATAATTGTAATGGAGCAATGAGATGTAGTGGAGTAGCTAAGTAAAAATATTGAAAATTGCAAACTACCCCAGCAAATTAAGAAAGAAAATTGAACTCTCAACTCTCAAGTACAGTTTACAGTTTACAGTTTACAGTTTAGGCATTTAGCAGACGCTTTTAATCCAAAGCGACTTACAATAAGCAGTACTTGAGTATTTAGTTATGCAAAGTCCACACACCCTGGAGCATCCTGGGAGCAATATTCTGGATGCAGAACTCTAGGACGGCCTCGGCTGCAGCCACTGCTCAAACAGAAGCACCAACAATCGCCCTCCAGATATATTCCACAGTGTAGAGTTTGACCCTGCAGCTTCGAGTGCAAGGGGGTGTTTCCGCAAGGATGGCAAACAACGTTTCATAAACAGCCCGGAAATAAAACAGAAGAAGAGCCTGGTAAACTGTAATACTGCTGCAATACAATGTGTTGTTTTGAATAAAATAGTCCTGTAAAATTCTGAACATGTCATTTGGGCCCAATTTGCACTCCAAGCCCTCGATATGTGAGGTTGTGTGAGAAACTTTCCTTACTCTGTATCTGTATCTGTATCTGTGACTCTGCAACTCTGCTGCCTCTGGGTGACTGAAATTCAGGTGCCGGCTACACAGAGCTGGATATTTCTGAAGCTAAACATTTGCTAGACATTTTTTTTGTGCGGTTGAGGCCTGCAGCCATACGAAGCAGGATATTTCGGCCGCGAAACTGGATATTTGGCAATATTTATAGATATTTGTTGTATTTGGCAAAGTGCAAGGCTCACGTACAACAAGCTAAAAAAGTTGATAGGAACAATTAACACATATATTGCCGGGTATATAATTAATGAATTAATTCAGTAGATTCTGCAAGGGTTTTTCAGTGTTTTTACCTTATTGTCGAGGCTCCCTGAACGCACCACCGTCCAACTGTAATCAGATTACTTCCGGGAATGGACGATGATTCGTCTTTCTTTCACCCGGTAAAGAAGAATTATAACCACGGCCAGCCGTGCTTTTGTTATGGTCCGTAGAAGTGCTTGTTTTAAGCAAGAACGTGATCTGGAGATGAAATCCATTTTCCTTCACAGCAATCCATTGCTGTAAACAGAGGTTTTAATTTCCTGGTTGACTACATCTCCCGAAGGATTATGGGAATTTGAGTTTTTGCATCAGTGCCGGGTGCCACCGACCGCACATACAGTTTACAATAGGAAGTGTTACATCCCGACTTACTGTAAGTCGGGTTTTGCAATCAGTTGGATTTGAAAATGCAACTTTAGTGCTGTGTGAAGAGTTATATACAGTACACGGTAGCCTACAAGTTCTGCATTTGACTCAGTTCTTTGAAAAGACCTTGAGGAGATCTCGGGATATTGTTCGACACTCAACGGTTTTCCTACAATGTAAGGAAACAACAGTAAACTGTTGTACAAAATGCTCAACACACAAAGCTCCACTGGAGAATGGATCCTTTGTGTGTGAGGTTTTCCACAAACGCACGCGCACACGCACACGCACACACACACACACACACACACACACACACACACACACACACACACACACACACACACACACACACACACACACATCTCTGTGTGTTCTGCTGTCCTTGTGTGGTGAGTAGCCATGGAGTTGCTATGCTTGAGGAAGGTCAGGATGTCTGGCTGCATGCCTATCTGTCTCCCAACACTCTTTTCAAAACTTGGAGGTGAAAAAGTGGATGGTCACCGAGCCAGAACGTACCATTATTGATTTTTGTATTATGTTTTTTTTTTTTTAGACAATTGACCCGGAGTTAGCATTAGTAGTGAGCGAGCGAGCATACATTACATGGGGTACCCCTTTTCAATTAGGTAGTAAGATACATAATATATCAAATGTATACAGCGCTTTTCTAAGTAGCTCCATTGGGAGGGAGTTCCACTGGGTGGGGGCTGCCACATTTTGGCTGCCACATGAACTTCAAAGTTAATGTGGCATCAAAATCAACGTCAACTTTATTAGGAAAAAAAAAAAACACAAAGACAAGGCTAAGACTAAGGAATAAAAATCTATGAAAAACTGTGGAATGTTGAGACGGGGGGTGTGCAGTTAGCTGGGGAAAGCCATTTGGAAGAGGTGGGTTTTGAGACTTTGAAGGATTGGAGGGGTGGGGGGACATGGGGGTGCATTCCACATCGCTGTGCACTCCTCTCCTAAACATAACGGGGTCTGGGAGCCATGTGAACCTATGACATCCTCTAAAGCAACAGACGCCATGCAAATACAAGACGCCACAGCGGAGAGACCGATGACACCCATAAAACCATCATTTAAAGAGGTGGTGCCATATGAAGTTAACATTACTCTAATACAGGGGTTTTCAAAGTGGGGTGCCGTGAAGCCAGTCCAGGGGTGCCGCAAGATAATTTGATAATATTTGGAATGCATCAATATCACTACATCAATATCACTTCACTATGCTTAGTAAACAGACCTTATTTGCACTGTACTTGATGAGTTATTTTTCCATCTACGACAACTCTGCTCTAATAGACCGGGTGGGGTTATAATGTGCAGATTTGCCTTCCCTGTGTATTTTTGTTTACTTCCTGAAAGCTGATCAAGCTTCTGAGTCAAAAGACCCAGTCGAAAAAACACAGATTAAATAACATCATATACACATCCCCTCCCCTTTTACCATTCAAACAACACTGTGGGTGTGGCTAACTTCAGCTGGGTCACCACCCACCTGACAACTAGGCATACTTAATGAACTGGTGGGTGTGGCCACATAAAAACAATTTTTTAACTCTTTCTGTTCACTTTTTTTTTTTAAATCTTCCTCCTAGTTTAATCATAATACCTGATCATCATAGCCTATAGTTCCAGACCCTGAATCGCTAGCCACACCCCTTTAAATTTTTATTTTGGCGATTCAGGGGTCTAGAAATGCTCTCATTGAAGAGGCTTTCCTCGTTCGAAAATCCTTACGGCGAATCAGCGTCTTGTGATCAGCATGGGTGGGGCTTTCCCAGAACTCATCGCCGCCGCCGTACCGTACCGCACATTGCGTCGCCCGTCACAGTAATATGCGATCATATCGATCTCGCTATGAAACACCAGTAGCAGGCATGTTATGTTGTGTTTGATTCCTAGTTCGTAGTGCTCCTATTCTGCCTGTTTCTTTGGTTAGCAAGTAGCACTAGCAAGCAACAGGCTAGCCACTAGCCAGCCACACATAACAACACTACGTCATCTGCTTTGCTACTGTTGTGTTGGTCAGACGGTGAACAGTTTACAGTTTACAGTTTAGGCATTTAGCAGACGCTTTTAATCCAAAGCGACTTACAATAAGCAGATAACAGTGAACCAATCGCAGAAGACTGCCTCTTTGGCAACGCCCATCCTTGAAATTGCCTTAGATGAGAGCAAGTTCAGACTGAATAATGGAGTGAAACGAAATGTCAATTCAGGCTGAGTGTCAGGCTATGATCATCATGTTTTAGGAGAGAAAAAATCATGGCACCCCATTTTTAAGAATGTCAGAACCTATTATGGATGGTCAGTTATTACTTAAAGACCCAATGAAATGACTATTTTGGGTATTTTATTTTGAAGTTTCAGTTTGAAAAGGAAGCCTAGTGTGTTTCTGAACCAATCCGAGGGGACCAGCCCTTCAGGCGATGGGATTTCAAATCTGAGTAATGGGAGTAATGGGAGCCAGCAATGGGAAACAAACAGGTGAATGTAATCAAAGGTTCATTTATATGCAAGCGGACCAGTCTGTGTCATCACTTTTTGAATTTCTGTTCACAGGAAGTAATTAAGAATGGCCTATTTAGGGACCTTTGATATAAATATACACAAAAATTGTTTATTTTCTATTGTATCTAGTGTTAGGTATGGCCATATTATCACTACAGATATGCTCTAAAAGTGTGAAAAACACTTTTTTCACAAAAAAGTGTGGGTGAGTGTGTACGTGCACGCGCGTGTGTGTGTCACAGCTGTAGCTAATTGTTTAGCTCTTTTATGAATCTGACCCCTCTCACCTTCCATTGTGCTGTCACATTTCAGTTGTGCTACATGCACTTTATAATGGCCTGCCTGCAGAAGACACTGTCAGGTGGAAACCTCATATGTCCGAAACTGTTTTCAGGATTCAAATTCAAACATATCCAAAGTAGCAGATCTACAAGCTCCAAACGTGCCGCTTCCCACCGCGTTTCGAGCTTGTGGATCTGCTACTTTTGATGCTTTTATGTAACGCTGTAGTAGGATCAAGTAGGGCATTAATTTGCGGAAAACCACAACAAGTTAAAATATGGAGATAGGAGGTTTCTGCCCAACAGCAACTATTGCATAAGATAAAGCCTGGAGCATCTATAGCACCCTGAGGTCTGCCCTTTGACTAGAAGAAGCTTGTACCAACAGGTACAGTATATCGTCACTGTCGGGCGGAAACCTCGTATCAACCAAGTTTCACATTTGTATGTTTTTTCGTAAAGTAAAGCCCCGCTTCATCATACAAGACCGTCACACAAGACTAGTGAAAACAGCAGATCTACAAGCACACAACGCCTCGCGGTGCGAGGCGTTGTGTGCTTGTAGATCGGCTATTTTCACTATTTTAAATCATTTTAAAATGATAAATACAAAACAAATGGTTTTCGACATACAAGGTTTTCCCCCCGACAACGACGATATCTCTCCCTCTCATCAGCAGCTGGCTTACGTGTCATATGAATACATTCAGAGAGAAACCAAGAGATACTTTTGGAGTTTGAAATTCAGTCCCATATGACCGTTCGCAGTTTCACTGTACAAGCTGTTTGTACTTCAGACATGCATGGCTTAATCTTTGAGACAAGCATATGCTACTGGCAGGAACAACCAATCTTCCTGTAGCCTAATAGTTTAATTTCTGACCACCTGCACTTCATTTCTGTCCACCACAACAGAAATGCTGTTTAGTAACACATAATAACGCATTAGTACTGTCTACCGCATCATTCTGTAATTTTCCATTGGGACTGTAACATAGAATGAGAGAGAGAGAGAGAGAGAGGTGATTTTTTAGTTTTTTGTTCTTTAGGACAGAGTGAGATCTCAGTGACAAGCGGTGGTGGAAAAAGTACTCCATTGTTTTACTTTAGTAAAAATATCAATACTGCAATGTAGAGATACTCTGTTACAAGTAGAAATTGAATAAAAGTACAAAAGTATTGGTATCAAAATGTACATGAAGTACATTTTTAAAGTGGAAAGTATGCAGAATGTCCCATTTCACAAGTTTTCAAATTTATAAAATGTCAAATAAATCCTTTGAAAATATCGCGATGCATTGTGAGCTTGTAGATCGGCAATTTTCAAATGGCCAAAATGTATATAGGGGCAGAAGTGGTTAATGTATGTTTTTGAATAATAATCAAAACCTACAAAGTAACTATAGTAACTACTACGTAGAGTAGAAGTAAAAGTATTGGAGTAGAAGTAAAAGTATTGGAAATTGGAAATACTCAAGTAAAGTACAAATAACTCAAATGTGTACATTACTTAAAGGAGCTATAGTCACATTTTTCTTGAAAAACGGATGCTAAAATAAAAATAATGTTTCGAAAATATTTTATAAAAAAATAAGCTTCATATATGTGTTTCTATTCAAAAATGACCACAAAAAGCGTAAAATAATGATAAAATAATCATTTTGGCCATTGTCAGACCGACACTTTGTTTATATTCTAGTCTATAGACTAGGATGTAAACAAAGTGTCGGCCCTACAATGAAAAAGTTGACTATAGCTCCTTTAAGTAAATGTACTTTACACCACTGGTGACAAGTGGCCAGCACTGCTCAAGCACACAATTACACCAACCATGAATACGTGATCCTTTCCTTTGTGTCTTAAACACCCCGCCCAGGAACGCCTTTGTCAGCACTGTACGTTCTCATTCATTGGCGGACCAGGAACCGCTGCAGCGGTGTGCATATGTTGTGATGAATCACTGAACATTCATAATACGAGTGAGAGAGAGAGACATGAGATATGGTCATTACAGCACCACGGACATGAGACACAATGGGCTGGGCTTGACTTACTTCTTTGACAGAAGGTTATTAAATGGTTGCGCTATTATGCACGCACGCACGCACGCACGCACGCACGCACACACACAGTGTTTCCAAATGAACTGTCCCCTCAGTGAGATCTCAGTGACAGAGGGGACAGCACAGCGCTGAAGCATGCAATTACGCCAAACATGAATACCTTGTTTGGTATCCTTTTGTCTTAAATATCCCCGGTCAGGAACGCCTTTGTCTTTGTCAAGACTATGTTTTGTATTCAAAATTGACTTAAGTAAAAGTACAAATTTATTAGAATCAAAATATACATAAAGTACCAAAAGTAAAAGTACTCATTGTGCAAAATTCCATTTCTCAAGTTCAAGATGTATAAAAATATTTTGTAAATAGCCGATCTACAAGTTCACAATGCATCGCATTGCGACGCATTGTGAGCTTGTATATCGGCTATTTTCAAATGGGCGAAATATCTATATCTATAAGTTTTCAAATAATTGCAGTGGAGTAAAAGTACAATATTTGCCTCTGAGATGTAGCAGAGTAGACGTAAAAGTAAAACTTTTTTACTTTGGAAATACTCCAAAGTAAATGTTCTTAGTTACTTTACACCACTGACTGAATACTGCAATGAATCACGGGAGCTTAATGCATAATGGTCATGCCATACGTTGCTGTGACAGCGGGCTCGTTGCAGGTGTAACAAGACAAGTGATAATCAAACACAAAAGTGAGAGAGAGAGAGAGAGAGAGAGAGAGAGAGAGAGAGAGAGAGAGAGAGAGAGAGAGAGAGAGAGAGGGAGAGAGACAGAGATGTGGTCATTACAGTACCACGGATATAGACACAATGGGCAGGGTCTTGACTTATGTCTAGAGACAGTAGATTGTTAAATGCGTTGCATTATGTGCACACCTGTCAGGGAACGACATTTCAACAATTACCTTCTCCTCTACATTTAGCCATAAGATAAATGTCTCCATAGTAGTGTTCCTCTCGACTGAAACTATGGCGGAAAATGTCCGTCGGCTACCTTTTAGCGAAATAAACACGAAATAAAAACAAAGCTATGATGGCTAAAACTGAGACTACACATATTGAGAATTTCATCAACAAATAAAAACTAGACTGAAATGTTAGGGAGGGACTAGTGGAGGAGAGATCCAGTAGAACAAAAATACTTGTGCTCTGAAAATAGCAGATCTACAAGCTTGTAGGTCAGCTATTTCCAGTATGCAAATCAGGTATTACGACACCATCAAGGCCAAAATTTTCTTGTTGACAAATCAATTGTTATTTATCAACAAAAATCTTATGTTATTTAGTTGACTAAAACTAGACTGAAACTTAAAGGTGATACACCATGCATTTAAAAAGTATTTATGTCATATTGTTTATGTCCCAAAAACGTTTTTCAAAAGGTTTGAGGCTAAATTACCACTCCTGAATAGTCTCTCATTTTTTAATGGCTCTCAGAGCATTTTCAGCTGCAGTACCACCTTTGGCCTGAACTGCGCCCCCCCCCCCCCCCCCCCGCCAAAATCCTTTTACAGTTTACAGTTTACAGTTTAGGCATTTAGCAGACGCTTTTAATCCAAATTGATTTTTTTTATAAAGATCTTTTTGAAAAAAAAAAATATCTTCTTGAAAAAAGAAAAAAAAAAAAAAAAGAAATGTCTTCAAAAACGGCCGTTTATGACGTCACAAATGGCAGCAAATCTGGACAGCCTGTTTTGAGAACCCGTGGGATGCTTTTAACCTCCACCTTCCCAAAACCAGAGAAAGACACAACGGTCTGAAATGGGACTTTGTGAGGATAGAAGGTGCTAGTGGGACCCCAAAAAAAGGTTTTAAAATAAGAAAAGTGAATTTTCATGGTGTATCACCTTTAAACATTTCAGATTTCACTTTTTTTTCTTTTTTCAGGTTCAGACAAGGTATCAGACATAGATGTAAGAGTTCAATTTAGTAAACCCCCTTCTCCCCAGATTACTAAAATATCACTAAAACTAAGACTAGACTATGACTGAAACTAAATCAAAAGGCGCTGTCAAAATCAACACTGCCTCATAGCAAGAGAGCAGGTCGGACATGCTTCAGGTGCGCTACATCTGTTTTATTGCGGGAGATGATGCTGCAGGTTTTTCTCGTGACCTGTAGTACTTTTGACCACCCATTCCCACCTGCAGGCTCCCTCATGACCTCGCTCCACCATGCAGGGCTCTCGTTTGAAAGGTTAGAGTGTTCTTCTGCACGTAGGCTACAACACAGCCTAGTAAACTAGATTCCTCCTGCCTAACAACACAACACAACACAACACAACACAACACAACACAACACAACACAACACAACACAACACAACACAACACAACACAATGAAAGTCAGTATTTTATGTTAAAATTTGTTTGGTGCACCATGTTTTTTCTTAGATTTGCCTACTATTTCTTTCCATTTGATGTATTGATGTTGATGTACTGATGTATTACCTTGCTTATTGTATATCGTCATATAAGATCTGTGTTCCAGAAATAAACACTGTGTGTGACTCTGTGTCGTATATGATATTGAGTTACATTTGATAACATCTTGTTGCGTGGCTGTTGATGTTTTGTTGGTATTGTGTAGTTGTGTTCATAGGGGGTTTTAACCTCAGTTAACAGGGTGGCAAGATGTTGGCATAAAACTAAAACTAAACTAGAAAGGTGCAATTCTGGGAAATTGCAAGTGTGGTTGCACTGACGTGAGTCGTGAGGAATCCTCTGGGAAATTAATTTTGTCTTATCATTTATAGTATCTATGTTGTGATGTCAAGTGAAGCATGACCAAAAGCTTCACTTTTCTGTTGTGCAAAAGTTTACAAAAAGCAGGTTCACTTTGCTGGCAAAAGAATCTCTGACCTAGAACAATAGTGTGTTGCCTATTATACAACAGGTAGTCGGGCTCTCAATGGAAAACAGGCTCTCCAACCGTGCAGGTAATGAGCACTACTGCACGGTCTCATCAAATAAAGAAATCAGCTGCGTTTGTCACAAAAGAGACCAAGCGCGCCTCTCTCCCCACACTATGCTAGGCGGCTGGCTAGCGGTTTTCATGTGAAGTTCGGGGACGTAGTAGCTAAATGAGGCATTAATAAATTACAAATTCCTATCGTATACCTTAATTACAATGAAATGAAGTTGACATGTTTTTTTTTTAAGGGCAACCTAACCCTACACTTGAGGGTCTGCCTTGTCGCGGTTATTTGGCCTTCAGCCCTGCCTACGGAACTCGCCTGCGGCTCGTTCCTGCAGCAAGGCTGTCGAGCCAAATAACCGCGATAATGCACACCCTCTCGTGTAATATTGCTTAATTATCAAAACATAAAGGAGCTAAAGTCAACTTTTTCTTGAAAAACGGATGCTAAATGTCGAAAATATAAAAAGAAAAAAGATTAAGCTTCATATATGTTTCTATTCAAAAATGACCACAAAAAGCGTAAAATAATGATAAAATAATCATTTTGGCCATTGTCAGGCTGACTTTGTTTATATCCCTATTCTCAGCGCCGCCGCTACTATGACGCGCATGACGCGCTGTGAGTCAGGCATCACGTTGCCAAAAGGCACCAAAAAATGAGAGAGAAAAGAAAAAACAGCCAAGCCGATCCATTTGATCTGGGGGCGGGGCCGCAGCGCAGTCCACAACGCACTCTGAGTCTGCACTCACTCACAGACAGACAGACACTCACCCAGTGGAGATCCAATGGTCATAGTCTGCATACCCGAGGGAAGTAGGGGTGCTGGGGGTGCGGCCGCACCCCCTCCCCCACGTCCCACCGCACCCCCCACCGCACCCCCTAAAGGGGGGTTGGGGGAAAAATATTGCCGATCGGCAAGTAGAGGCTCTGACATCAGTGGCGTGAAGTAGGAGCTATTGGCTACTTCTATTTCCAGTACAATTTCAAAATAAACATGTGTTGAATGATCGATTGTATAGACAAAAAAAAAAGAAAGGCTCTTGTTTTGAAATGTGCTTCTGGGCACTGTTTAGACAGGAAACCGCACCCAACAGCCAGTTGCGAGTCAGGCACCACAAGGGCTTGTGGCGCCCCTGCCTATTCTGTTCTTTCATATGGATTGATAAGGGATATAAACAAAGTCAGCCTGACAATGGCCAAAGTTAGACTATAGCTCCTATAAGCTACAGTAGTAAAACAATTAATTAGCAGACAGTCACAAGTAGTCTAAACAAACACATTTCCATGTAAGTGACTGTCGGTGTCACAGCATTATGTGTAACCTATGTTCTTCACACATCGGGGGTTGACAGTACTTATTATTGTACTTTGATAGATTGCCACACGAGGAACACACTATGCTTGTTAATTCCTGCAGTGCCGTGCCCGGAGGTCAGGTGCATGATGTGATAATCTCACTTACTTAACAGCTAATGAAGTACACCTGGCAGGCTTTTATATAGGCACCATCTTTACATTAATGACGCCAACACATTAACACACAATTAACACGTATTAAATCCCTCTTAAAAACACATTTCTTATCTCCTTGAATTGTAAGCAAAATGGCCCAGTCCATATTCAATCCGTGACACCTGTTGCAACTGAATTCATTATTTAGTCAGGTTCACTATGTTAATAAAGGTTTATTCGTTGGATTTTTTTGGAGATTTGTAAAACTATACATTTTTGGAATCTTCAGAGCATGGGGAATCCACAAATCTTTGTTGCCATTTGCACAGACACCTGCAAAGCCGCCATTTTGGACGTTCAAAATGGCCGACATAAAATACATAATTTGTGCTATCTTGGCTTCTAGACAACCTAGAAACATAATTAAACTTGCCAATCCTATGTTTTCTGGGTCAAGGAATCGAATGAGTGAATGATGGATGTAAAATGTTCTGGACCCCCACCCCCTTTCTGGGGGTTATCTATTTTGGGACCTCCCAGAACGCCAGCCAGTTAATGTCCGATTTCCATAATATTTGAGTTGTTTTGTAGGTTTTAAAACATCCTGAGTTCATTTATTAGACTTTTAAAGCAGACAGAATAACCTTTTTGACTTTTGGTTGGGGTCTTTCCTCACCTGTGACCCCCCAGACAGACCCCTGAGCCTATCTCAGTAATCGCTCTGCTCCTGCTCCAGAACAATGTTAAATTAGATCATAATTGAAGCATAAAAGTTGTTGTAGCTGGGCTGTGAAAACAAACATGAGTAGTAGCAAATACCAGGGGTCTTCCTCAGGGGATCCGGGACCCCTGGGGGGTCCTCAGAGTTACTACAGGGTGCCCGCCAAATCTTGATGGGATCTTTTTTTTTCTTCTTTTTTTTTTACATTTGAAACTGAAACTTTGAATGTTTTTATGTATCCTGGGTTTATTGCGACCATAGGTCGCAGTTTACTATAAGAACGTCACATCTTGACCGTATCTCTCTGTCTGTCTGGACGGGTAACACTTTTTTGTTGATTGACTCTCACACTCTGACATCCCGCTTTGACATCACTGTGATGTCAGGGGAACCAAATCTCCTTTATGCCCATATATGGAGATCCCTGTGATGCCAGGGGAACCAAATCCCTTTTATGGACAACTAGGTAGTCATCCGGCAACAGCTCACAGCTGTGAAGCCGGGAGGAGTTCAGATTGACAGTAGAACAGGGGAGGGGCAAGGGCCAGACCCAGAATTTGACATAAATGAAGGTATTGCAACTTCTCACTTCGGGCACGCAGAACAACGTGTCCATTTATTGCACTCACCACACACACACACACACACACACACACACACACACACACACACACACACACACACACACACACACACACACACACACACACACACACACCTCTTTGTTTTTGTCACCCCAAAACCCTCACCCTATCCTCTTAAAGAGCCCATGGCCTGCTTTGCAGCCATATTGATGAGCTCAAGTACTGCCTTTGGAGCAGGGAGAGCAAGACACCTGACTGGAACATACCCTCCACTGTCTGAATTCCATCTATTTTCTTCGATTGGTGGAAGCTCAGGGCAATTTGTCAGGTATGATTTATCCCGCATTGTGACGTAGTTGGCACGGAGGATATGTGGTAGCAGTGCAGCACGAGTTGGAGGTAGCATCTCACCCTCCCAAGTTCTTTG